>NC_138189.1:45042307-45242487 GCF_964194105.1 Spermophilus citellus
AAGAAATTATTTTAATCAGCTTTTCACTGCTATGGCCAAAAAAAGCAGACAAGGACAATTTTAGAAGAGGAAAAGTTTATTTGGAGCCCACAGTTTCAGAGGTCACAGACCACAGATGGTCAATTCCATTCCTTGGGACTTGAGGTGAGGCAGAACATCATGGTGGAAGGGTATGGTAGAGGAAAGAAGTTGGGGACAAGGCCATCAAGAAGGAAAGGGTGAGCTTTGCTCAACCAGGACAAAATATAAACCCCAAAGGCATTCCTTTATGGGTCCACCTCCTCCACCCACAACCCACCTGCATACAGTACACCCAGTTAATCCCTAGTGGGGATTAATGTACTGATTATCTTAAAATTCTCATAATTCAATCATTTCATCTCTACTTTCTTGTATTGTCTCACACATGAGCAATTGGGGGTCACCTAATACCTAAACCATAACAGAAATATTTATGCTGTTTTGCTAAAAATATATTTCATCCCCTTTGCATGATTTCTCAAGAGCAGTGTCAAAGTATAATTACAGGGGAATTACAATGGAAACTGATAAGAATGACTTTATTCAAGACTGTTGCAATAGGAGAGAAAGATCCAACTCAATTCCATTGGAACAAAGGGAGGGGAGTTTTTAAGTGCTGGGGTGATGGAGGAAAATTGATAGAGGATATTAGGGGCAAGGAAATATTAATTTGATTAGACCATCTGAGTTTGATAACTAACACTTGTCAGACTAGGTTCCTATCTTCTCATAGAAACTTGGAGAGAAAGCTGCTTTCCTACTCAATGACAGAAGGGTGTATTTCTAGGAGATGTGCATCTCAAAGAGGTCCAAAAAGAAGTTGTAATTTCAAGTTTCCTAAGGTAAGTGCTTCAAGAACAGTCTTGGTATGTAATAAGGAAGGAAACTGTCAAAGGCTTAGTCAAGCAGAGGGCAATGCTAATCCTGTTCAATAATTGCAGAAATGATGTCCTGTATAGACACTGCTAAAACTGTGACAATGTACAAACTTGCAGTCCCTGTGTTATTCAAAGCAATGTGCAGAGACTTCTGGGAAATCAAGATTCAGATTTATGAGCTTCTCAGAGTTATGTGTCATGGCTGTGCCTCTGCCTGCTATGACTTCTCACATTGTTTTGAAAAAAAACCAAAACCTCAGTTTTTCAGGAAGGAATCAAAGGATGCTGTGCTGAGGCACAAATGTTATTTGCCTCTTCTTGAGCCAGCAGGAAATCCCTAGAGAGAGTGTTGTAAGCAAGAAGGCTAGAAGTGATGTTGAAAGGAAAAGCAATTGCTTCTGACTGCTAATGTTTAATCTGTCCCCTACAGAAATGAAAGCAGCCTTTTATCTTTGAGTAGAATAAGGTGATTTAGAAGGGAAACAAGATGATACCACAATAAGTTGATGCTGATGCCTTACTAGTAAATTCAATTCAGTGCATGCCTTATTCGAATTTAAAGACTGAGATAAACTTCACAAATGTGATGGTTTCTGGGGAATAGTTCAGAATTTCTTTTAAGTCTCTTAAGCTATTGCTGCCTTTCCATTCTGGGTCATGTTGTGGCAGCAATGTTTGATCTGTCATCATTTCTATCATCTTTATAGAAGTATGCTCAGGCTGAAGCCTGACTGATAGTTGAAGAGAAGTCATAAGGTATGTTTTCCCCAAATCTAAGAAATTTCTAATTCAGTAGAAGATAAAACAATAATGGACATAGGGTAAGCACCTTAATACATGTGTGTTTTGTAGTCAATTTACTTGTTCATATTATTTCTTAAAATATTAATTTAATATCAATGAAGTCATGAGTTTCCTTCATTTTGGTCAACTTGTAGTGGATAATGCAAATGTAATTAGTATAAATGTTTAGAATATTTTTATTTCTATCTCATAACATTATCACTAGGTACTCATGATATTAATGTTATTTTCTATTGTATGTAAATATGAAGTTTTAGGGGAAAATATATTATAAATTTTAAGAGAAAATAGTATTAAAAGAGTTTTCAAAGTCTAATTGGCATATACTAAATTGTACATATTTAAAAATGCGTAATTGTATGATTTTTGACAGGTTGATACAATTATGAAATTATCACCACAATCCAGAAAACTAACATTCATCACAATACCCATTCCTGGTTTCCACTATAGGCAGCCCTTTCCGTCCTTTATTTTATGAACTTTCAACTCCTAATATTGAAACCAAAATCATTTGTAATATCCTTTCTGTTATTTTATACTATTTAGAATGTTCTAAAATTTTATATAAATGAAATCATATAGTATATACTTCTTTAGTCTGCCTTTCTTCTTCCTTTCTTTAATTCAGCATATTTCTTATGAATTTTACTCATATTTTGTGAATAAAGAGTTCATTCTTTTTTATTGACTAGAAATATTATTCTATTGTATATTCGAAAGCCTGTTTATCAGTTTCCCTATTGATAGGTAACTGGATCATTTCCTATTCTGGGATACGACAAATAAAGTGACTCATGAATATTTGTAGAAAAGTATTTAAGGTCATTCACTTTCATTTCTATTGTTTTAATACCCAGCAGTAAAACGGCTGGATTATATGATATATGTGTGCGTTTAACATTTTAGAAAATCACCTCTTTTCCAAAATGGTTGTACCATTTTACATTCCTACCAGCAGATCTGTGTCCAAGGAATCATGAAGCCAGGTTTTCTGTTCTGGCTGGAGAAACACTGCACTCTGATTTTCCTCTTTGAGTACTGAAGAGAGTTTTATCATTTATTCCTCCTGGTCGTTCTTTTCCCAGCCTCAGTTAAGTTCCTCATATACATGCAGTGATCAATACTTGGAGAAATGCTTGCAGGGTATTCTCTTGAGAACTCTGAGTATTTATTTCTATGCAATTTTCTCCTTTCATACCTTGTTCTGCAAAGTCCATTTGCCTTGATCTCCCCATCCTATGACCCTTTTCACTCTAATTCAAATGATTTACAGAACTCCACCTGAGTTTCTCCTCCCTGTGCCTTAGCTGGAATCTCTTTCAAGGCAGTAAACAGTGACAATGACAGGGACTGCCTGTTTGTCTACATGATCTCTATCCTTTGTTGTTTGATGGACAGCATCTTGCAAACTATCATTTTGTCTATTTTGGCAGTTGTTTTAGAAAGGAGAAGAAAATCCGTTTTATTCCTCAATCCTGGCTGGAAGTCAAAAATGTTATTTTCTGAATTGATTTTATCACATTACTTTACAAAATAGCCAGAGACAATGCCTCTGGCTCCTAAAGATCCAAAAGATTTCCCCCTACTAATTTGCAATAAAATTGCATTGTTGATTTGGAAGTTATATTTTTTCCCTGAGTGATAATACACTATGAAATAACGTTCTAAACAGTTTCTATGAAGATTATTTTCAGTGTGAAAACTGGGGATGAGATGAATTGTGATAGAGATTTCCTTAAATAAGATAAATTTAGTTTGGGGCCCTTTTTATTCCATCTGAAGGCCCCCTTTGCTATTGCTAAACTATAGTCATTAGCTTCTCAAGACCACTTCTCCTTGGGGAAACACTTTATCCTGTTATCACCAATCTTTGCTAAAACAGACTGATAACAAAATTACTCTGAAATCCATCAAACTCAATATTCCTGGCTGAAAAACAAATACTACCTTAATGATTTGTCACTAGAATTAATCATTTGAAAATAAAATTTCCTTGTTTGGAAAAAGTCATTTTTAGAAAACCTGTGGGTGTAAAATATGAAAAAGGAGGTTTGAGTTTGAAGGACACAAGTTGTCAAAACCAAATTGACTCTACAAATAAATAAGTATAGTTTTAGGGTAAGTAAAAACAGATGAAAACAGGTAGGAGGAACGACATAGAATGTAGAAGTTGAAATAATATGATAGAATCTGAAATCTGAAATGATAAAGAGAAACTAGAACTCTGCAAAACAAAACAAACAAACAAAAAAACCCGGAATGAATGTTTTTGCCCATGTCCATAGTGTTAAATTCTTTGTTTTTCTAGATGTTTAGAAAAATCTGGTCATGGGACTGGGGTTGTAGCTCAGTGGTAGAGCAATTGCCTATCATGTGTGAGGCACTGGGTTCAATCCTCAGCACCACGTACAAATTAATAAAATAAAGATATTGTGTCTATCTACAACTAAAGAAAATTAAAAAAAAAAACAGAAAAATCTGGTTGCACTCAGAAATCCTCTCAAAATCTTATGAAGCAGACTAAATCATCAAGGGAAACAAGTCTTAATAAACTGTCACAAGCTAATATAATCCAGCTAGGCTTGACTGGTTGCATTCCCAAGAGGTAATTTATATAAATTATGAAAAGCAGACTCAGTAAAAGTATGAGATAATCACTTGTCTTAATTTTTCTCTATGCCAGGATAACATTTATATGCTTGGTCCAATGAACAGTTTTGTCTACAAAATCGAAGAAACTCACTTATATTATAAAGTTATTGCTGTTGGAATTATTACCTCAAAATCTAGTAGCTTAAAGCAGTAAATATTTTATATCTTATATTTTCTGTGGGTCAGGAGTCAGATTTTCCTGGACTGGCTGCTTTTGCCACTCATGAGGCTTCAAAGTAACATCTGGGGCCATGGTCTCATCTGAAGGCTTGAATAAAGAGATATCCACTTCCAAGCTCTCTCAAGCAATTGTTGGAAAGACTCAATTATTCATGGGATTTACAGGTTCACCTTCTCACTGGATATTGACCAGAGGTCTCCCTCACTTGCTTGCATTAGTGGCTTTCATGGGGTAAACCATAACATGCAAGGTGACTTTCTTGAGCAAAAGATAGGACAGTCATATGGAAGTTGGTCTTTTTGTAATCTAATTTTGGAAGTGACATACCATAATTCTTTTTTTCTTTATTAGAAGTAAGGCCCTACGTACAGCCCAGCTAGAGGGGAGAGTCATGAGGGTGTGTATACCAAGAGGCAGGGATAATAAGGAGTCATCTTAGGACTACCTTCTACAACCAAGGAAAGCGAAATATGGTAATTAATGGTTATCACTGTCAATAAAATTGGAAATTCACTCAGAGACATGAAGGAAATGAATATCTTCCTTTCTGTTGGTTAAGAAAATATTTTGGAATTAGCTAGTTATAGAATAACAATGTGAGTGAAATTCACATTCAAAAAAAAAACATGTTTAATTTTGACTAACCACTTGTATTTACATAATTATTTTGATCAAAATCTTATGTGTAGTATTTGAACAAAATAATTGGTCATTCTAATCTTTCATATTTTTCTTTTAAAAGATGGTAATATTTAAGGCATTTTATTTTTTAATTAATTTATTTATTTTAATTAGGTATATATGACACATTTTATTAGGCTGTGAACTGAATTTTATGACTGCGCCCACATGGTAAGGAATAATAAACTTGCATGTGATGGAAATGCTTTATGTAAAGGGAATTTTTTTCAAACGAAGCTGAAATTCAGAAATAAGCACAGTTGCTAAAAGTTGCCCTACCCTCACCTTTTCCCCCAAATAATAAATAGATATTGTTGCATACAGTTAAAGATTTGAGTCATTTTTATTGAAATAACTAAGGCAGACTACCTCAGCTGACATGTAGTTTGTATCCCCAACTCTGTTTGCTCCTTTGTCTAATTGTATGCATCTGCTGATAGCATCAACATACTTTAATTCTCAGCATCATCACTCTTCATTCTACATGCCACTTTCCCTATGCCCGTTAAGTTGAAAAAGAGTTCTTAATTTTAAACATGCATTGGCTTCGCATCTTCTCCTTGTCTCTATTCTCTACCATGCAAATATCACTCTCTTGAAAAATTTAATATACTTTCTTATTCAAAGTTTTCTTTCCAATATCTTCTCCCTTTTCTTATAACATCTGGCATTTCAAGTTATATATCAATCTTTTGTGATATAATATTAAATTCCTCAAACTTCTTATGTTGTAATTCACTATAATTTACCAAACATTATATTGAGGTTTAACTTGCTATTTTTCTTCCCTTAGCTGTTTCTTCTAATTAGCCTACTGTATTTGTTTGGCCAATTTAAATTAATCTAATATCTTTCCCATCTTTCCATCCATACTTCCTCTGACTTCTCCACTAACATCTAAAACTTTGATGGAGTCTTACTGATCATGTTATATAGAAAAATATTTTCCCAACCTAAGTTATGTTCATAGTTAATATTAGATTGTTTTTATTGGTAAATTTTATCTTCCTTCTTAAGCTGAAATGTAGTATTATTTATCAATACTTCACACCAAGAATTTGCCACAGAATTTTACATATAATAGATGATGAAAATATAAATGAATTGTGTAAAAAGGTTAATCAATGATATGGGTATAAGTACCACCTTGTTCTCATATGTATATACATGAATACACACACAAATTCTTTCATTACATTTTGAGATTTCTCCTTTTATATACCTTCAATATTCAACCAGGCAATTTCCCATTTTATTGTTAGACCACTCTGTTGCCCTGAACATAATTTATTTTAATAATCTGAAATTTGGCTTTTTGAAAATTATAACAATAGTGGTAATAGTTGTTTTATAATTTTGAATTAAATTGCAGCTCATGAAATGTTTTACATAAATAAAATTCATTAATTTCCTCAAAGATATAGAATAAATATTCTTCTTTTTGCTTTTTTTAGATCCTCTACAACTCTCCTTTCTAAATTTTAACCAAGAGCAGAACTTCCTTGATTATTTTTCTCTTAGGTTAATATTAAAAACTCTTTTGCATGTGTCAAGGATAGAGTTAATTCTGGTAAGCTAAATAAAGCTCGTGTAAGTAGAGTTTCAAAAAGCACTGTTATTGTAAAAATAGAAAATGACACAAAGAGTCCATTAAAAGAATAAAATAATATAATGTGTTAAAGCACTACTTTTTTTAAAAAAATTAACATCTTTATGCTAAGTGTATGAAAAAATGTTCAGCATTTCTGACACCCAAATATGTTTGTTTAATACAATGTGTGTGTAATTATAACTAAGAAACAATTCTATAATTTTGGTGGCACTAACCTCTGTGTAATGATGTTTTGGTAACTTTTAATTCATTTTCTGTAATTCTTTTTATTATTCCAGTTTTTAAATAATGAATTTTCTTTTATATTTGAAAATTATGGGTCTTGTTTATCCAACTGTTAGATATGACTTTTATTTGATTTTTCATTTTACACATATTAATTTATGCTGAGCCTAAATATTTCCACTCTATTTCACATCTACAAAATCCTGTTAATTTTCAGCCTTTGATGTGACTTGTTGATCTTCTTCATGAGATTATTGAAAATCCAATCTAATCAATGATCTCCTTGGACATTTATATTATTTGTTTCCTAATTTACTTGTTAATTTACTTTTTATAACATTCAGATATAAATTATTAAAAATCATTTTTAGAATCAATTAATTGGCTCATTCATTCTCAAATATTCCTATTCTTTAATTTCCCTTCAATCATCAATGTTGACCCCATCAATACCAGTGTCTCACTTCAAAAATATCCAACACTTGGTAATGAAGTGTATGTAGATAGTACGTGATATAGTCTCTGTGTGCGTGTGTTAAAAAGTAATCCTGCTAAACTTCTCTTCAACCCCTCATTGAAGTTGCTTCTTAAGAGTTCCTATCCATCTGAAACATTTAATTTTCCAGGTCTTGACTGTGGAGCACAATGTGGACAGGTGGAAATATTCCTGGACTTGTTATCTGATGACCTAGGTTCAAGGTCTTGCTCTGCCATTTACAAATCTTGTGATCCAAGACACTCACTTGGCCTTTTCTCGCTTTCCTTCCTAGCTTTTAAAATAGAGATAAAATACCTCATAATGAAGTTTCCAGGATAAAATGAGCTAATACAAAAGCTCTTTGTAAGATAAAGTGGGTTATATAATCAAAGGCATGATAGTTACTATTATTTTTCTTTTAACTTTGAAGTGTGCTTACTTAACATTTAAGACCCTTTTTACTTTCTCAACCTTTTCATCATTTTGAAATCACAGGTCACATATTCCCTTCAGGCTGATTAACATTATCATTTGTTTTCAGTTGGGTCTTTTTTTATTGGTCAGGACCAAGTCCACATTTATTCTATAGGTAAAGATTGATACATAGTGAGAAAGATATTTACAATCAGAAAAAGTCAGAAATATTTGACTAATCCCCACTGTGATAAAAATTAGGTGATCAAAGACCCTGTTTGGAACTAGAATTTCTTTTAGTGCTGTGTATATACATGAACACATCACAGTGAATTTTACCTTTATGTATATCTATAAAACATAAATTTAATTAAAAGCTATAAATGCATAGAAGGAGGTAGGTAGGTGAACAGAGTGACGGAGGGGGAAAGAGAAAAGAGAAGTAATGGGGACTGAGATGGAGCAAATTAAGTTCCATGATTGTGTGATTATGTCAGAACGAACCCCCAAATTATATGTAACTATAATGAACTAGTATGAAATTTTCTCTTTACTTTGAGGACACTATAGGAAAAGGTATGCATAGAAAATGTGATAGGCATGATTTGAAAAGATTATTAAGTGCCCCCAGAAATCACTGCTGTATCCTAGACAATGGAATAATAAGCAAATTATTTAAATAACTGGTAGTAACAAGAGTAGAAACATAAAAGGAACATAGAAAATACAAAATTGAAATACATTTAATATTTAATAGGGTAGATAGAAGAAGGTCAAAGTACAATTGGTTTATTTAAAGATAAAACAACTAGAATGAGCTTAAAATCTTAATACATAATGTGGCCATACATTGGTTAAAATTCCTCAGTGACTTGCATTGCATGGAAAATCAAGTTCAAACTTCTAAATATTTTGTGTATGTGTGTGTGTGTGTGTGTGTGTGTGTGTGTGTATGTACTTTTTTCCCTGTGAATTCTCTGCCTTTTTCATTCGCATAGTTAGAAAAGATATTTCATAGTTTCTGTGACATTTATTTTGAATTAGCATTCAATGCATGTGCTTTTTTAGTTGAGATAAATTATTAATAGACCAATGGAATTTTAGACACATTTTTAAAAATTCTTGCCTTCTTTTCTTTTCAATGGAGTTTAGTAATAAAAAAGTATTACTACATCAAATTTGACAATTGAGCTAAATTTAATTTATAAAACTTCAGACTATTTAGTGTAATTATATACATATATACTCACAGAGCTCTAGGTGTATGTATTCATATGCATAAGTCTTTAGAAATGCATTAAAAATTTTTTTTTGGTTTGAATCGGTAGTAAATTATCCAGTCATTCTTTTGTCTTCACTCCTGTTTCCATGTTTTCCTCCTTCTAAATAACTTTTATAATTGTAAAGATTTCCTAATTGAAAATTTTAGAAATAAAAGTTTTGGTTTTATACAAATCATGGATAAATGTACAAAGCTGCTCCTATTATTTTATTAGTAGGTGATTAAAAACAAGTAGGATATAAATTCAACAAATGTAATAGAAGTAGAGTTTTCAGAAATAGTGATAATATGGCAACCTACTGTTACAGGACTCCATGTTATTTAGTGAATGTGTGTAAAGAACTTTGCTCTGGCCCATGCTGTTGTTGATGAGGGTGCCTAAGGAGTTTAGTAAGGCCAATAAAACTTACATTTATTAGCTGTTTGGTTTTAAACAGAGAGCTACTTTGAAGACACTAAGGCTTCAGACTAGCAAAGCACGAGGATAACAAGGCTGGATAATGCGCATGAGCAGTCTCAGGGAGCTAAAAATTATTAAAGGTGTTACATTTTAAAGATGTGACTTTTAACTCAGTTTTGGATACTACGAATATTTACTAATTTATTTAAGTAATGACTGAACTGTATTTTCAAAAATATCTGAAGCTATTGTTTGAAATAAGCAACCTTAATTTTTAAGTGGTTTGTAATGCATCCAATAATTAACAGAAAATATTGATAGAATAAAACCCAAAAGTCCATATTATTTAGTTATAATTTCCTATCATTTGAGTATAGTTTAAATTCAATGGATGAGAAAGTATTATTGTTATATTAATATGATTGCTATTTGGAACTGCTATAATAACTGTAATAACTTTAGAATTGTTCCTAAATTAGCCATTTATGATATGTGTGGTGAATGGTTCTCACAACTAGATATATATATATATATATATATATATATATATATATATATATATATATATATATATCTCAAGACAGAGAATATGAAGAACATATTCATTTTTGTCTAATTTCCATGTCTTTTCTCTTGCTCCAACGTTACTAAATATAATTAAAATCTGATTTTCCCCAACCCTTGTTTAAAGCCAACAACACTCTCCACTATTTTAAAAGACTAACAATGTCTCAGATTTATTATTAGTTCAGTGTAGAAAATTGCTCTATGTGCCATGTTCAACACTCCCAATTTCAATTTATTTCCTCACTTCAGGAAACCTATGTCTTAGATTAATGTCATTTGATAACCCAGTGAAATTCTGCATGGCATATTTTCAGTTGTTACAGACAATGCTTTGATGAACACCTGTAAAGTAGTAGATGAAATCTCTGATACTATTAAAAAATGGCCTTGTGTATTTTTGCAAACATGATGAATAATTTTCAGAGATAAAAATATCAAAAACAAATTTAAAAACAAATGAAAATATGTCAGCAACAGTGTTTTTTTTTTCAATATAAAAATCTCCAGAATTTAACTGATTTGCACTGAAGCCACCTTTGCTGGAAATAGGGGAGACACAGATAAAAATGATGTATTCCTGCAGATAACTGAAGTAATCCTTCAACCATCAATGTTGTGAGGAGAGTGGTGATCTGTCAATAAGCAGAAGGTAGATTCTGCTCCTGAGGATTAAAAAATCTCATTAATCTAAACCATTAAATTAAAGCATGTGTATATTTCAAGCTGATTATGACAGAAATTAATATTTAACACTGAAAGTTGCTCATCAAAATTAAATTGCAAATCACTACAATACTTATTAGCTACTAAAAAATTCACTCTGTAATATTTTTAAACTAGTATGCTAAAGTGATGTTCAAAGGATCAAGAAAATAGTCTAAAATTATTTCATTCTGATTTTATCTTTATGGGCATACTCTTTGGAATTCTGTTTTTTTTTTTCAAGGAATATGTATGGTGTCCTCAAATAATACAAAACAGCAGAAGTTGAATCTTAAGGAAGAACAGCTTAATCTAAAATAAGAATTTAAAGTATAAATAGCATAAAAATCAATAATTTAAATCAAAAGATTCAAATCCTAAGACCACATTATATGCTTGATATGCACTTGATTCAAGTTTGTGTTAGTAGAATCTATTGCCTGACAAGAGCAGAGATAATTGTGTTTTTAATCAATGTATTTTGCTTTATTTCTGGAAAGAATTTTGTGTATCTTTTTTTCTATCAAATATTATCATGGTATCATCTTATGGTTCTCCACGGGTTTGTATGTATTAAGCTTCCTTAGAGTTGTTTATTAACAAAAAAACATGTAGACTTATAATGAATGAACATTTAATATCTGTTTGAAACTGTGATGAGACTTGTTAACTTATTACTGCTTACAACATCTGGATGAGGTATCACTATTATTACCATTTTCTATCGATGAGGAAACTGCAGTATAAAGATTTTATTTTGTTAAGGTCATGAAGCTAGATAATAGCAGAGCCTGAATTACAATGTAGGCCATCTCTCCTTAAAAATAATTCACTTAACCTCTTTTTTTTAATGTCTGTCATTAGGGTTTATTGTATATTTTGCACTGGAACATGATTATAGAGGTATTATAACTGACCTATAAACACTGGACAATTAACTGGTTCATACAACTAATTCTCTCACTCTCTTTCATTTTATGCACAAATATTCTTCACTTTAATGCACTTCTCTATAGCCTTTGAATTTCAGGTTAAATTAATATCCATTCCTCTTCTTTAAACCATAAGTATACCTAAAAGCATTGCTAGGAAACCACCATTATCCAATGGCTCTCCTTTATTTCCTCTAATTTTAAACTATTTAATCAGAAAGAAAAGAAATATGGAGAACATGGGATGAATATGGGAATAGGGAAGATCTTTGCAGAATACTGACTATTCCATGCCCAACCTTGCAGCAATCCTTTGGTTCTTTATTGAATAGAAAAATCAAGACCTCCACTGCTACTACTGGTCTAGAACGCCATGTTGTTTCAACTACATCACAGCAGTTGCCCCCTCCAAGAACTCTTCTCTGCCTCCACTTGTGACCCTAGCAGTCTTCCCTCCACAGGATACACTGAGCCACACTTTTTCTTTTTAAACAAAAATATTTATTTCACTATTGTGCTCAAAATTCTCTGACAGATCACCCCCTGCCCCCACCTCAGATGAGAATGTGAAGAGTTTCAACAGAGTAAGGGACTGTACAATAATTGTTTCCATGGTTCTCTTTGAAAGGAGCTTTCTCCCTCTTCTCTCTCACCTTAACACCAGCAATTGCACCCAGGCACTTGTGGCCTCTTCACAGTTGGTTAAGTAAACATAGAACACGGAAAGCACACTCTTCTATCTATTCTTTCGGGCTCTCGTTCAGTAGCTAAATGATTGCTGTATTACTTCCTTTAATTATTTGTATGAATGCCACCTACCACATCCTTTCCTGCATATACCTATAAATAACAAGTTCACCATCCTTCCCATAGTCACTACCATCCTCCTCTTCCTCATCTTTCATTTGTTCAACTTTTAACCTGATAATAAACTCTTTTATACATGTTTATTATGTCTTTTGCCTAGAATATAACCCAGACATTACAAGGAGAAGTAACTTTCCTCAAATCAGTACCTGCTATGTAAAAGGCACTCATAAATGTGGGTTAATCCATGGATTGATGAAAGAAGAGGAATAGAAGAGCAATAGAAAATGGGAAGTAGAAAAATATCATGGTTCGATAACTTTTAACAAACTTTTCATCAGATTTGTTCGGTACTCCTAAAAGGACAAGGAGTCACCAATATCACTCCTCTCTCTTTGGAATTGAAGACCATGTTTGAAAATTTTGATCCATTGTTCACGTGCATATTTTTCACCTAGCTTATGTTAAGTATTCTTTTTTATATCTTTGCTAATTTGTTGCCTGTTTTGTGATCTGATTTGCCAATATTATAATACAACTGTCTAACCTGACTTCTACTCTATTCTTTGCAATATGGATAGCCTAAGGACAAACAAACAAACAACAACAACAACAAAAAACAGGAAATGCTTTTTGTCACATACATACAACTTCCTCCCTTTTTCCTGGTGTTACCATCTTTGACACTACTCTTCATTTTCACTGACTGTATTTTTGGATTTTCTTTCAGGTCTTCCAATTCTGTCAATTATAGACAAATTATTTAAAACATAAAGTGAACTTTAAGAAACATCTCTTTTTTTTTGTAATTTTGTTTTGTTTTTGGGTACCTGGGATTGAACTCAGGGGCACTCAACCACTGAGCCACATCCCTACCCCTATTTTGTATTTTATTAGAGACAGGGTCTCACTGAGTTGCTTATTGCCTCACTAAATTGCTGAGGCTGGCTTTGAACTCATGATCCTCCTGCCTCTACCATCCAAGCCACTGAGATTACAAGCATAAGCCACCCACCTGGCCTAAACTCCTGTTTTTTCCCAAGAGTTTATACTATTTTAAGATTTATTAGTATATTCATCTCAAGGATCCCATTTTTAAATGTTCTCTAAACACTCTCCACGTTCTGATATTGTTACATTCATCTCTATCAAAGGCCCTTGGGAAATAATATACCCACTCAAAATAGTTTTCCCTGCACTGGGATCTCATAGTTTCCTCATTGCAAATACATTTTTTCTTCACATTTATATTACACATTTTCTGAAATTCAAATGGAAAAAAAATAATCATTTTTTTGTTGAGTGACATATACATCAATAAGCAAATAAAAGGGAAGTTCTAATGGATTGAGTGGTGAAAAACTTCTTAAAATTAGCATTTATGTCTATGGATTTTTGTTTAACTGCTATTGAATATCCATTTTGGTTGTTAGTTTGTTTGTAGGTTTGTTGTCATTTTTGAAGTGTGTAAGTTTTGTTGCCATTTTTGAAGTTTGTAGCCCATTTATTTGGATTAAATCCATCTTTCTGTTTTTATATAACACATTAGGGGGAAATTTTGTCCTGACATGGAATATATACAATTGTCACATATATTGTTCATTTCTAGCATATTTTTGAGATGCAGTGAGATGCAGTGAGAATTACACTCTTGTTCAAGTATACAGTTTATTATGTATAGAATTCATGGAAGGAATACAGTTAGAGAAAATACTTGTATGTCCTGTATCCTTGAATATTTTAAAGCAAATGCACTCTTTTTTATTGTTAAAAATTGTGGATTGTGAAAAATATGCCAACTTGTTTTAGCCAAGAGTTTGGTTGGATGAAGTTCTGCATTGCTGATATGAAGCTTCTCTGAATTGTATCCATAAACCCACATAAATTCCATATCTCATTAAATTCATTAAGTGTTTGCAGATTCTACTGTTAGTCATCTTCCCAAGGAGATCTTCTGAATAAATTTCTCTTGAGAGTTTTGATTATTTAATGATGTTACTTACCATCAAGCTAAAGCAATTCATGTTCATTATATTTAAAAAATGAATGTTACAATTGAGAGAAATATTTTTCAAGAGAGAAAGAGAAAGAAAATCCCTTAATAGAAGGACAGATGGTTTGCCTGAGTATGCCTTTGTTTAAAACACATGTAATTGTTTGAATACAATTTTGAATTGCAAAATAGGTTTCTAGAGTAAAAATAAATGAAGAATTAACAGCCATAAGTGTCTTTGAACATTTAACTTGGTAATATATACCTTTTACTCAATTATCATTCCTATCTATAATAAATTAATTGTTCTGAAGAAGAAAGGGAAGAGAGTAAGATATAAATAAAGTCTGAATTTTGATTTGGAATTCCTCAAAGCCTAATTAGAAAGTAGTGAAGTAGACGCTATATATATAAGTCACTATCTAGTTGACTTCTCCTGTCTAGAAGACCATTCTTCTCTGTCAACATCTAGTTACATGGGGTCATATTGCTCATTGTGGTGAACAGGACAAAAGTGGAAGGGACAGGGTCATGTGAGAACTGAGGTAGAGAAAAATCTTTCCACAACCCTGTAGTTTTCTCTATTACTATTTTAGTGTTCTGAAAGTCACATTTTGTGATGAAGAGCTCACAATATCCATCAGATATTTCAAGAAACTGTTTAGAAAAATGCTCTGAAAAATTATTAAACCTCATTAGACTTTGCATTAACAAGACCTAAGCTTTTGTTTTATTAAAGTAGTTAGATTTGAGGGTAATTTGTTATTACATGATAACCTAGTTTTTTATGTAAATGGCAATTATGTCCGTTTTATCTACCTGAGGTTTAAGGCATGTTGAGTGGATATTCAGATACTATGAGCATCTTGGCCAGTTCTTATTGATGCACACAATGCTTTCTAAGTTTTTATTTTGCAATGACATTTTACTAGGCACCATGGAAACAAAGCTCCATAGATATCACAAATAAGATACGAGTATTGACAAGGAGTTTAAAATGCTGTGATGTCAGCAATAATGCTAGTATTTGATTAGAGGTAGATATCAAGAGCTGAAGAATATTTGGGTGATACATTTCCTAAGTGATTTAGAAAAATCATGACAGAAGATATTTTGGAGCTATATGATATGGGTTCTAATGGTTTAGAAGAAAGTTGCATTGCATGAAGGGGTGTCCATATTACAAAATCACAGATTACTCTGTTAGACAGCACAGAGTTCACACTTTACATATAGTTAATAAAGACTTGTTGCTTGGGTTTAGGTCAAGGAGGAATAGAGGTAAACAGAGTAGTAGAGCATGGGGCCATGGATGTCAGTGAAGAACCACTGACAGAAGAGAGGACCCAAAAGCAAATGAACATGCACTTTGTTGTTGAAATGGTACAGATGAGAATAATTTAGATCTTTACAGTAGCAGTAGTGCACATGGACAGAATAATGAAAACTTTAACATTATTGGTGAAAAGTAAGTGTTATTGTCTAGGGTTGCTGGATTTATTGTCTAGATTCAGCCAAGAATTGAAGTATAGGACAAAGAGATAGCAAGCAAGCAGCAGTTTATTGCAAAATGGACAGAGACAGAATTCTCTGAGACAAATGGGCTCCAGAGCTGGAAATCCAGTGGGGGAGTTTTGGACTATTCTTTTTATGGTCTCTAGAATTTCCTCTTTTTGTTATGTCCTTCCCTGTACATGCTGTCCTCATTATTATTGATTAATGCCCCCTCTGTTCATGCCTCTGTTTTAGTTTTTTCTATTGGATCCCCACCTTAGAGCACAAGTATGGAATTGTCTATATGATTGGGTCCCCTGCTTGTGGCCATGTGTGCATTCATCAGCCAGGAAGTTGACTCGATTAGAGGACACTCTCCATGATTCTTTGTTCTGGTCCTGCCCCCAAACTCCTCACTCACCATTTTGCCGTGGCTGCCTAAACCCTTCTATAACTCCTTCAAAATGTTTTTTGCTTTGTACTACGTTAGTATTACAATAAGGAGGAATGGTAGGAGTTATGGTGAAGTTCCCAGTTTATCTGACTAGGAAGAAAGTACTGTCAATAATACCAAGATAATTTACAAGGAGATAAATGTGATAGGCTAAATAATGTTCCATTAGATACTCATGTTGTATTCTCCAGAACCTGTAAATATTACCCTATGTTGAAAATATTGTGCAGATATGATTGATTTAAGGATCATGAGAAGGGGAGGTTGATCCTGGATTATCCAAGTAGAATCTTAAGAGCATTCGCAGATAAGATGGAAACACAGAGATTTTAGACAGGAGAGGGCAATGACATCATGGAGGCAGAGGTTGGAGTGATGGATCCATAAACCAAGGACACCAGCAGCTACTAGCAGCTGGAAGAGGCAAGGAATAGATTCTACCCTGTCATATATGAAGGAAGCATGCTCTGGCAACACCTTGATATTTGTCCAGTGAGACTAATTTTGGACTTCTGGTCTCCAAAACCATGAAAGGCCATTTTTTTTTTTTTTTTGGTTTGCTTGTTTTAAGATGTTATGTTTGTGATCTTATGTTATAATAGCAAAAGGAAATTAATGTTTGTAAAGTTAACCAATAGCTTCTGACTATATGTATGTATACAGATATTTTTGTATAGTGTATGTGTGTATATGTGTGCGTGAGTGTAGGTGTGTGTATATGTGAATTGCTGACAGGCATGATTAATGGGTAAATAAAATAAGCAACTAGAACAGCACATGTTTTTAACTTCTCTGCACCAATATGGCAACCAACATACAGATATGCAAATTCAGGTTAAGAAAGAATGGTTGTAGACAGGCCAGGAAAATCATCCTTGGGGGTAGAGGAAGTGCTTTCAGGAGGACTTGCATGGGTTTTATATTTTGCTGTCTGGGTTGTGAACTTTAAACTCTGAACCTTATCATATCTTAAATTCCTATATTCCAGCTCTTCCTCTTCTACCATCCTGCCATTAAAGACTTTAAAAAAAAAGATAAAAAATTTAATGAAAATCACTTGAAACCTCTAGATAGAAAATTATGGTGATAAAAATGATATTTATAATATCATTTTCTTAAGTCTTTGCTGAAAATCATTATAAACTGTCCAAGATACTTCTCTTTTATAAAAAGGCTTTATATTTTTATTTTAATTATTTGAAATTGACATTAACATTTAACATTAATATTGATAAGAAAAAACTAGAGACCCACAGTAAATTTATAATAAACTCACAGTATAAAAATTAATTTGGCATTGTGTTTTTTTTCATCATACAAAGAGCTTACATCTTATAATTCATGTTTGATTTTTCTAAATGCAAAGCAATGATATGTATTTCCTTTTTTTTAACTAAGGATGGAAAACTTCTTTTTTTACATATTTGTTGGCCATTTTTATTTGTTCTTTTGAGAAATTTTGTTGATTGGGTTATTTGTTTTTCTGGTGATAAGTTTTTATATATATATTCCAGAGAGTAATCCTTTTTCATAAGAATAAATGGAAAAGACTAGCTTTCATTTTGTAGGCTCTTTGCGCACTGTTTAATAATTTTTTTGTTGGACAGAAACTTTTTAATTTGTTGGTATCTCACTATGTTAGTACATAGTATGAAAATAGAAGGAAGAACAAAGTAGAGGAAGGGGATTAGGGAGGAGGAAGGAGAGAATGGACAGGAAAGGAAATGTGGAAGCCAATTGAACAAATTATGCTATGCGCATGTATGCAAATATTACAATGAATCCTGCCTCTAGGTATTACTGTATTACCATTTAAAACTAACTAACCTGCTAACCAAGTAAGTAAGTAAATAAATAAAAAGACCTGTAGAATAGAAGAAAGGAGTTAGGGGGAACAGGAAAGAGGAAGTACTGGGGAAAGAAATGGACCCTATAGAAATATATCACAATAATTCTTACTATAATGGATAATTATAGTGCACAATAAAAACATAAGTTAACAAATAAATAAATACTTTTTAAAAAGTTACATCTGGGCTGGGGATGAAGCTTAGGGGCAGAACTGTTAGCATGCACAAGGCCCTGGATTTGGTCATTACCATTACAATAAATAAATAAATGAGTAAATAAAGTTATATGGAAAAATATGTTTTTTTCTTTTTAATAAAATGTGTGAATAAAATATTTTTTATTTAAAATAATATATTTTCATTTTATTATTGTGAACATTGGACTTCCAAAGGAAACACATTTCAAATACTTTCTGAAGGATATACAACTCCAGAATATGTGCCTAGTCTCACTCTTTCAAAATAAATAATTTTGGATTTTAGTACTTAAGTTGGTTTTCTCCATTGTATTAACTGTAGTCTGTGTCACTATTTCCTGGCTAATCAACTATAGGTGTTATCTACTGATTTCTTGTATTGAAAATTCACTTGATTTGAATTCTCCTCTCTTAACTCCTTCTTCTGTGCTTATAAAATTTAGTTCTATAGATTACTTATATAATTCAAAATAATATGCTTAAAACTCTCTAGTCTCATCAACCTTGGCATCTTGACTTTCCAGTCTACCCTTGGTATCCATAACAATATCTCTACATTGTCAAAAAATTCAATCATTTACATTCTGGTCTACAATTATTACAGACTTCCATGATTTCTTTGTAGGTTGATTCTGAAAATTTAAAAATTTTAAAGCTGCAGCTTAATGTTAATCATGTGAAAACTATGTAAATACCCTTCAATTCAAAACCAAGTAGATTCTTAGAGTAGATTCAGTAACTCCCTGTCACTGAATTTTGAAGTGAAAGAAGAAAGCCTAAGGCATAAAAAACATTCTTCTTTTTAGAATATATCCATTATTCCAAATCATTTAAAATTTTAATTTGTTTCACACAGTCATTTTTAATTAGAGCTCTACATTTGTGCTTGGACTTTCTACTTGTTTTTCTGTTATTTTTGGTTCATAAATTAGACTCTTCTTCAAATCAGTAAGGTAATCTCTAATGGTTTCATGAATACCCTGCCAAATAGTGACGCCTCCTTAAGACTGCTCAAAGGTTGTTACTCTGGAACTATCATGTGTACTCCTTTGTCAAGTCCCTGTTTGACACTCTCTTGCATGACATTTTTCCCCTGGAGTACTTATTATCAATTTTTCTCTCAGGAAGACTGTGAAGTAGATAAACTTCATCCATTTTAGTTTGCTTATTCTCCATAGAGGGATATCTTGTCATTGAGCTTCCATTGAGGTTGTGAAACATAGAAGATTCATTGTGGTTCTTATTTCTTTGTAGGTATTTTGCTTTTTTCCCTCTGGAAACTTTTAGGAAATTTTAGTTTTTTTATGCCTTTCATATTTTATGTGGAAACTCCGGGTGGAAATGGGCTTTTTAAAAAATATTCAACCCTGGGATACAGGTGAACACTTTCAATCTGAAGATGTATATCTCTCTTTTTAGCTCTCAACATTTCCCTTCTGTCATTTCCCAGTAATTTCTTTTTCTTTTTTTCATTCTATACTTAACTATTTCATGATGCTTCCTCTATTTTGTCAATTTTTATCTAACCCTTTTCATCTGTTTTTTAATCTATATTTTGAAATAGTTTTTACTTTCTGTTCCAATCTTTTATTGGATTCAATTTTCACTAGCCACGTTTTAAATTTTATATAATCTTCACCTAAATTTGAAGCAGGTTGTTTAATTTCACTGAAACAGTAGCTTATGTAAACAATCTACAGTTACTAACTAGAAGTAGACTATTATTTATTTGTTTATATCCTGTTCTCTAACGTGAATTTTATTACTTTGCCTTCAGAATTGTCTCATTATTTTCATCTTTACCCTTTCTTTTGAGCTACTGCATTTCTAAAATATCAGTTGCAGTTGCTCCTTCATAGGTCATTAGAATACATGAATAAAGGACCATAAAGGACCAGAAAAGTAACTTAGATCACTGTGGGGATTTCCTCTACTGTTGTTGGCGAGAGAGAGAGAGAGAGAGAGAGAGAGAGAGAGAGAGACAGATTTTAAGCTTTTGCTGTGCTATTTCTGGGGTGTGTTATAACTATGGAGAAACCAACCCAGGCACATTCAAGTACCAGAACAAAGCTAGTCTGACTAATGTGAATAAATCCTCATTCACTCTGGAAGCCAGTGATGTTCCTCTGTGTATTCATGGACCTAAACGTAGACACCAGCACTGTTTCTTGATGCATAGTAATAGGGTTGACCTGGACATGCACATGGAATATTCTACTACCAGTCATTGTGATGTTTGTCCTTTCTTAGACCTGCTCCATGGAGCTGCGCTGTGCAAGACCAGTCCTAAATCCAATGAAGCTTTTTTTGTTAAATATACTTTTTTTGTCAGCGTTTTCACTGATGAGATCAAAGGATCTGGCAAAAAAAAATCAAGGAGGAATAGTTTGGGGACTCATGGTTTCAGGGGTCTCAGTTTAGAGATGGCCATCCCCATTCCTTGAGACCTGAGATGAGGCAGAACACCATGGTAGAAGAGTGTGGCAGAAGAAAGTGGCTTAAAACATCAAACCAGGAAGAAGAGGGAGAGAGAGAGGGAGAGAAAGAAAGAGAGAGAGAGAACTCCTCCCCAAAAGGACAAAAAAATATAAAACCCAAAGGCACAACCTCAGGGACCACCCCCCTCCAGCCACACCATACCTGCCTATAGTTAAGACACCGTTAATTCTTGTCATGGGGTTAATTCATGTATTGGGTTAAGGCTTTCATAACCTGATCATTTCACCTCTGATTGTTCTTGCATTGTCTCACACATGAGCTTTTGGGGGAACATTTAATATCTAAACCATAACATGCCACATTGCCCCCACCAAAAATCTCATACCCCTTTCAAATGCCAGATACATTTATTCCATTGCAAGGATCTCCATAGTCAATCAGTTTTAGCAATGCCCTAAAGTCCAACTCCAAAGCCTCCTCTGAGGCTCAAAGCAAACTCTTGAGCTCCTATAAAAATCAAAAGCAGGGCTGGGGATGTGGCTCA
Organism: Spermophilus citellus; assembly: GCF_964194105.1. NCBI lineage: Eukaryota > Metazoa > Chordata > Mammalia > Rodentia > Sciuridae > Spermophilus > Spermophilus citellus. The sequence goes on from NC_138189.1 coordinate 45,063,918, forward strand.
AGCGGTAGCGCGCTCGCCTGGCATGCGTGCAGCCCGGGTTCGATCCTCAGCACCACATACCAACAAAGATGTTGTGTCCGCCGAGAACTAAAAAAAAAAATAAATATTAAAAATTCTCTCTCTCTCTCACTCTCTCTCCTCTCTCACTCTCTCTTAAAAAAAAAAAAAATCAAAAGCAAGTTACGGGTATCCCATATATAAAGGAACATCATAAACATTTCCATCTGAAGAAGTAGAGATATAGAAAAAAGGAATGTGACCACAGGAAGACAGAAATCTAACTTGGCTTACCAGTTCTGTAAGTCCATGTCTGGTGTCTGGAGTACATGGCACAGCGGTGTTCTGTCCGAAGGGCTTCTATAGTTCCACCCCTGTGGCTTTGCTGGTTGCAGCCTACATGGTCCCTCTGTTGGCTTGTCTCTACTCAATTCCTACAGCTCTCTTCAGAAGATATTCCACATTACTGGCATTTCTTCATCTTGGGGGTCTCTATTGCAGTTTTAACTTCTTCCTCACATCTCCACAAATTGCCCTTTTGGGGACTACCCACAAGGATTCTGACCCTAGGGCACTTTGGCTCCTACACCTTCCTTTAAAATGTCAGTGAAATCTCCATGGCCCATCGCTCCAGCATCCTGCATTCCTGCAGAACCAGCACCAGGTGGTTGATGTCAAGGTCTGAAGTCATCTGGATCAGTAGCCAAGCCTCTCTGGATCTGGATCCTGGGTGGGTGGTTGAGCACTGTGAAGCAACTTCCTAGGCTGCCCTGTGCAAACAGGGCGCCCCACAGGTCTCTTCTCAAAGGGACATCCACTTTACTCCTTTGAGCCTGAGATGAGTGTGGTCTTGCCAATTCCTGAGATTCCCTCAAGCCATATTTCCTATTTTCTCTGGGAAAAGTCTTTAGCCTTTCTTTATGACCTTAAGGTCTTTAACTTTTGTAACTTCCTTAGCCTCAGCTTTACTGCCACTTTTCAAGTTCAAGCTTTTCAAATCTCTCTGCTCTGTTCTCTGTTCCTGAATATCACAATAAACTTGACTAAAAGCCACCAACCATACCCATGCCACAGCTTGAATACTATGCTGCTTAGAAATTTCTTCCACCAGATTAAAAAATTCATCATTTTTAAAGTCAACTTCACAGAAAGTCTTATGACATGGGAAAAATGCAGACAACTTCTGAGCCAGAACATAACATGAATGGCTTCTTTTCCATTTATCAATAGTGTCCTCCCTCTCTGAAACCTCTTGACTACTGACTTTGCTATCCACAGTTGTATTGGCATTCTAGTCTGAACTTCTACCAGAATTGCCTAGTAAGCTCCACTTGCAGCAATCTAAAGTTTTTCCAGATTAGTTTCTAAAATTTCCAAAATTTATCCCACAAATTCCAAAAAGCTCCAAAAGCTTCTTAACCACATGCTCATGTTAGTCCCAGATAGAACTCCACGTCTTGGTATCAATTTCTGTTTACTCAGTTTTTGTGGCTGCTGTGACCAAAAGACACAACAAGATCAATTTTAGAGGAAAAAAGTTTATTTATTTGGGAGCTCATAGTTTCAGTCCATAGATACTCACTCCATTTCTTGGGACCTGATGTCAGGTGCTATTAATAGTTACTTGGAGGTGGATTGTCTTTAAATGCAAGCGTATATTCAATCACACCAATCATCAAATACAAACAATTAATGCAAAAAGTGTTGGAGCACCCCAAGTAGCATTCAATGCACACTAATTAAACACTACAAGAAAATCACATAATCCCAGGGCAATCAGGAGCCCCAAAGTACCTATGACACTGTGAGATTTCTCTTAGCTGAAGAGCAGACTTTGTTGTTGTTTTTGTTGTTGTTGTCTGGTGGTTCTCTCCAGCTGATGATTGGACGTCAGGGAATGGTGGAATTGATCTGGAGATGGACAGCAAGGTGGCTAGTCTCACTGATGTCCTTAGAGCAAAGCTCTCTGATGTGGCAGGACAAGTGGTTTATATTCAGTTCCAAGTTGGGGCCCATTGTTATTACACTCCAGCATTGTTCTGTCTGTCTCTAGATGATGGTCCTTATCAATTGCTTCCAGTCATGACTAAGCATGCCTGTGGCTGTTGTTCCTTATAGCCAGCAACTTAGTGAGTCCCAGCATGTCCCAGCATGTCTATGGCAGATGCTTCTTACACCTGAGACTTGGCAGAACATCATGACAGAAGAACATGGCAAAGAAAAGTTGTTCAGGCCCTGAGAATCAAGAAGCAGAGAGAGACCTCTGCTCAACATGGAAAAAATATATAAACCCCAAAGCCTCATCCTCGGGAACCCATCTACTCCAGCCATACCTTACAAGACTATAGTTACAATCAAGTTAATCTCTCAGGGGATTAATTCACTGATTGTGTTAAGGTTCTCGTGATCCAACCATTTCACCTCTAAACCTTCTTACATTGTCTCACACATGAGCTTTTGGGGGAATCTTCATAATATCTAAACTATAACATACTGAATGATAACTCCTTTTATTGTAATATATCCATCATAGTGGATGTCAGTTTTCTGCCTTCCAGGAATTCATTCTAATCTTTTGACTGCTGATCTTTCTCAGCTGCCATTCTCAGAAGCTCTGCAGATTTATACACTTTTGTATTCCTTCCCTGAACACTCAACATATTTTTGAGATAGAGGAAAATTTAATGAGATTTCTAACTTTAATAACTGGATCCAGAAGTCCTGTGAGGATTTTTAAATGTTATTTCATAAAGGAAAGCAATTCACATGTTTAAAGTCAAAGCCAAAAAAATATTCCCATGTATGTATACAGGTACATGTATATATAAAATTAAGTTAAATTCTCCATTCTACAGTACTTACTCAAATCTCTAAAGAGATCCTAAATTAGTAAGAAAGAATTCAAGAAAAAATGTTTTAAAGATTTGAATACCAAAAAACTTTAAATAATGTTACATTTTCAAAAGCGTATTACAAAGTTAATGAAAGATACAGAAAATATCATTGTAATATAGTTTGAAAGTGGTTATAACTTCTCACCATGTATTTCATTCTGTGAAAAAATTAGTTTATTAAATTAAGGAAAATGTTAAACATCAATGAAAAAAAGACTATAGATATGAAGAAATAATTTTTAAAATGAAATGAATAATATCACAAATTTAAATATGGTGAAAATTTAAAATTTTAGCAGATGTTAATTTGAATCCTTTGAATACAGGAGGCAAATACATAATCTAGACTAATTTAAACTAAAAGGGATGTATTTAAAAGATACTGATGTAGTTTCCTGAATGAAAAGAAGAGATATAGGCCCCACTATGTTTCTGAGAATTCCAAAGGACTCAGTGTCTCCAGGACATCTGCTGTTTTTGAATGAGCTTTGTATATCCAAATCTCTTCTTGATGCAGATAAGCAAACTTGTCAACTGATGCTCAGAGTTACATCTACCTCATTTAGCAATGCCCTAGGAGAACTCCTACTTGCCAGAGTGGATTCCACAGCAGCCTGGTTCACATGTGCTCAGGATTGTGACTGGGTTGGCTATCAACTGCATAAGGCAGAGATATTTTGAGACGTTTTTCTGGTCATATGAAAGAGAAATACAATGAGTTAAGAGGAAGTTGTGTTAACAGAAATATGTATTCAAATTATGGAGCAAAAATATTCCTGAATTCTTTCTTGATAGTTACATCTACCCATAAGGATTTGGAGAATGTTGTTCCACCAGGAAGAGTCATAAATAAGAAATAACATCACCTCTTTTTTTTTTCGAGACTTTGCCATGGTTTTAGTGAGCCATTGTGATCTAAGGGTTTATGGATCAAAGAGGGATAGGAGCATGTGGCATTACCTAAGGACCAATAGACAACAGAATTTTCATGAAGCTCTATTCTCATTATCAGACTTTCCCCAAAGTCTCATCTTGTGAAATCTGCCAATTATTTGACTAACCTTATGAGAAAAATAAAAGAAGAGAAAAAACCTAAAGGAACTCCAAAGACGTGCCTCAGATTTCTTAACACAAGGGAACAATAGCAGAAGAAAGGGGGCCTGTCCATGAATCTGCTAAGTTATTAGTAATATGGTCCAGTCAGTGACCTGGGTTTTGTCCTATTAAATTGACAAGTGACATGGGAGAAACAAGGATGTAGGTGAGAGAAGGGGTTGGGCATTCCTTCACTCTATTACGCAGCTTGTGTAAACTAAAAGTCATGAATCTCATATACAACCTAAAGTTCTTGTTATGAGTTTTCACTTCTTGTGGATACAGTAGACTTTATTCACAGAACCTAAAAGCTCAGGAAGAATTTAGAAATTAAGTCCAACTCTATTATTTTATACCAAGCTGATAACTTTGAGTAGGTGAGTAACTCTTTGAATCCAAATTTCCTAACACAAAGTTGTCTGTAACTGTCCTTCTACAACTAAGAAATACTACTTCATCATTCAAAAAGTTCCTATTTCTATATATCCATTCATCTCTTTCTAACAATAAAGAGAATTTATTCTCTAAGATGCTGTGCAGAAATTATTTTTCATCTGAAGTTAGCTCAGTAAATTAATATCCACTCTTCATTCTTGTTAAAAGTATCTTAATTCCCTGAAGATATTTTATCCAATGTGTACATTCAATTCAAGGTTTATTTTCTATTTTTCAAGAAAATGTTTCTTTATATTAGTGGATATCTTTACTTGTTAATTGCTTTATTAATCTGTTTCCTAATTTCTCATATAATTTATACATCAAGCAACCCTAATAGAACAGACACAGAGATACATAAATGCTCACACACAAGTTCTGCTAACTGTCTTGTTAGTATATTTGGAGTTAAAAACTTTTAGTTTACTTTAGGAGAAAAACGTAGACTTTTTAGAAATAGGATGTCCTGAAATTTGATTCAAGGATGACATATTTTAATGAATCCTTTCCTGTCACTGAAATATACGAGTTCAAAAAACAACCACATTTTAACAATTGTATGTCTCATTAATTTAATTCAACATCAAAATATCACAGACTGTAAATAGCAAGCTTTACTTATTCAAAATTATCACAAAATTGTGCATCTGTGTGTGTGTATGTGTGTGTGTGTGAGAGAGAGAGAGAGAGAGAGAGAGAGAGAGAGAGAGAGAGAGAGAGAGGCAGCCAGAGAGAGACGGAGAAATCCATATATTGAACATTTATGGTGTCCATAGTATACAGTGACATTTCACTTTATTACCTTTTCTTTTCAATAATAGGGTATTAAAGTTAGTTTTATAAGTAATTGTGGGCTCAAGATTTTATGTGATATATATTGTAGGTGTCAATGTAAAATTGTGTAAAATTTGTAAGTAAATCTAAAAGAAGCTTATAACTTCAAAAACAGTTTAATTTTATCCTTAATAATATTAGCAACAATCAACTTTATTAAAATGCTAAGAAATTTTAAAATGTCTTATAACTTTTTCATTTTAATACAGTTTAGTCAGAAAAAAATTTTTTGAATCCAGATATTGTTTTGTCTTTTACTTTGGGATAAACTAAGTAACTCAGAATTAACTGAATTATTACACTTGTCACTGCATAAAGGATGAAGATAGAAGTGTTAAAATATTAAATAAAGTGTAGAAAAAAGGGAAAAAGGTATGCTTAATAGCTAAGGAAAATAAACAAACATGTAACTAACAATGATCTGTATAAGTAAGTTTACATATGCAAAAAATTATGTAGAAATAAAGATTTGCCATACTTCTTAGGGAATATTCCAGAAAAAATGTACTTTTAGTTTTAATATGCTCATGAGATCAATTAATGTATCTCATATGCAAATATGAAGGCAATGACCCTGATTTTGAATACTTGTTATTTCTGGATTTGGCATATGGCTCTCTCTAACAGCAGACATGATAATTTCAATAAATTAGCTGCTAATGCCATGTAATGAACTCTGATTTGTGTTAATTTGGCCATTACTTAGTAATTTCATGTTAATTTTTTTAAATCAGTTTTTAAGGAAGTATTAGAATTTTAATTTGCATCTAATTTTTTAAAATATTAAGAGAGCAAAGATCATTTTTGATTAATAAGACAATAACAGTTTCACAAGTTCATTCACAAAGTTTAAGTTGAAATGTGTTTTTAACAGCCTAAGGTTTAAAAAATATTATTTATATTAAACAATAATCATATCAAAGAGTTGAAAAGATTATTGTGCTCATGTTTAAAATAACCATTCCTGAATTTCTTGTTGAAATCTTTTCCATTTCTACTTATTTTATCTGTTGCAGAACTTCCAAGGTTTGTCTGGTTTTTATTGGTGGCGGTGGAGATAGGGATGGTAGCAGTAACATTAATAAATATATGTATACATATGCTTTATAGAGCTCTCAAATGCACACATTAGATTAATTATTTTTATGAAATCAGAAATCAAACATGTTAAAGAGAAAGCACTTTTTTTTTTCTGTCTGAACAATACCAAGCAAAATAGAAGACTTTAAAAAAAATGTGGTCCCACCAAGATGTATTAATAATGGACATTGGCTTACATAGAAGGTAACAAACATGAACATTTTCTGTGTGATTCTTTGGGGAATCTAAAAAATGTACATTCTGAGTTAAAATGATTTCTACTTTTATTTACATTAATTTTATGTACATTATTTTTACTATATCATTTAACTTTCTACTGCTCAGTTTGCTCATACAAGAGTTGGATCATTAACTCTTATAAGTCTTATGGGAATTTGATGAGTTAATATAAGCAAAGTGCCTGGCAGATGGTTAGGATTAAAGAAATGTTGGAAAGAAGAATGGTTAAATGAATAGTGTCATTTGATGGTGAACCAATATTTCCTGCTTAGATCTCTTTCCATCCATTGTCTGTTACAAGTAAGGAACATAAATCTGATTTATGTTTTGATTCTTTTGCTTAAAATTATTCAGTAGATACAACCAAAACAAAGACCAGAATCCTTAACATAGAAAATAGGTCCTTTACATTCTAGATTTTTCAACACTCTGTGTCTCCTATCTTAGTAGATCATATCTGTCAGTCTATCTATACTAACCAATTTGTATTAACCTGAATAGGTTATGATATTGAATGTTCCCCTGCCAAGTAAATCAGACTCTTTCTGCCCCAAAGTATTTGCCCTAACTTCATTTGCCTGGGAAATTCCTATGGATCCTTCTAGACTGTCTGGGATGTGATCATTGAAATTTCAAAGTGCATAATTTCAATCTCATTGTACACTTTATCTCTTGAATACCTTGTAATTGAAAATATTGCAGTACAAAAAAAAACTTGTTTGCACATTTCTCTTCTTTTTTAATATTCTCCTATCATCATGGTGACTAGTACCACATTCAATATATCTTTAAACACATATTATTTAGTTAATTACTTAGCATGCAGTAGAGTTTCAGTAAATATCTCTTAAACTTTGTATTGGAGATGATTCAAGAATTATGCTCATAAGATAATACATTGGTATAAAAAATCAGAATATGAAGTTTAAGTGTACTATTATTATTTGTACATTTCTAATAATTCTAAATTTATGAGAAGACATTTCTTTTTTCTCAGTAGCTATATTTCCTCAGCAGCTATCAGTACCATGAAATCTTAAATTTATCTGCTTTCAGTTATAAATATTGAAAATATTGCTTTTTCCCCTATCATATAATTTTTTCCAGCATTTCTCCTGTTCCTGGCAAATGTCTCACTTCATGAAAAAAAAAAACAGAAAATATGACAAATTCCATCACTTTGAATGAGGGGATGAGCATTTTGAGGTTTTACTTCCTCCTCTAGGACGAAGTTAGAGGTGACAGGGATAATTAGTCGAGATATGGAAATCTTTTTGTTGATCTAGACATACACAGAGGAACAAAATATACCCATAGCACACACAGAAGTAGGTGATAGATATTGAACTTCAATATATTGGAAAACATGGGATCCTGAAATGTCTTATCTTGTATTTTTTTAATTGTGATTTTAGGATGGATAACTATGTGGTGAACTAAAATGCATTCTGTAGTGGTTTGGGGAGACTATTGTCTACATGAGAAATCTCAACATTTCCTAGAGTTTTGCACAGTATTCTTTCTTCTGTCGAGTTCATCAAGATTTTCTTATTAGTAATCAACTGCTACTCATTTCATCATTTCAAGAAAATGCTAAAGTTTTAGTTTTTATTGCTTTGACTAGTAAAATCAGTAATGAACTTCACAGCTAATGTTGTATGTTTTAATATTCCAGTTAGAGTAGACAAATAGGAATTTTAAGATTTTGTGCATTTTTTGTAAATTATAAAAACCAGTGCTTCATATACCCTCTAGGATTACATAAAATTCTGTTGTGTCTTATTTTATAAACATCCAAAATAATGCCAATGATCATTCACGTTATAAAATTACTCACAAGTTTTGTGCATTACTCTATTTACACATAATATCTTAGACCCTTCTCTAGATGAATTATTACAAGTTTTCATTTTTGTTTATGTAGGTATGTATTCATGATTGTAGGTATAGTATAATAGAACGTTTCTAGTGTGCATAGCACACTTTTTTTTCTAATTCACCTTTATGCAACATTTCTTTTTTATCAAATAAGAAGGAGATTGTGTTCTTATGACGACTAAGATACATTGATCCATCAACCTGGGCTAAGTACCTGAGCAGGATAAACCTTCTTATGAGTTTCAGTGCATGAAATTGAGGTAGGCATTTCAATGATAGGACAGTCATGGCTGGAGTACAAAGAAAACCAAAGTGGTCCAAAGAGGCCAGTGGATACAGGAGCAGGAGCTTGACTCTAAGTAATATTAATCAGAGCAGGAATTCAGACAAACATATTGCCTCTGAAAGGGGACAATAAAAAGCCTTCTTAGTTGTATTAACCAGGGTTCTCTAGACAAGAAGATATAGGATGTGTGTGTGTGTGTTGTGTGTACATGCTAACCAGTAAAGCAGTTAAGACAATAAGAGTCCTGAAACTGAATGACCAGCTATATACATGAATAAATAATGAGTCTTATTTTCCCCATATTTTGTGTAACTAATTTTAGGATCAGAAATGTGCTAGTAATTGCCATCTTTGATTACCCCCATTGTCTATGGACTCCACCCAAGGAAGGTAGCAGAAAGGGAATAGGGGACTCAGTAATGGTATAAAAAATCTAATTCGCAATCAAAAGGAGCAAACAGAGTAAAAGGATTCTGCACAGGGACTGGGAGGTAGCCTTGGAGCAATTCTTCTGCTTCAAACTAGGTGTGTGTCTTCACATACCTTAAAGCCAGGGACTTTGTGTTGCAACTCTTGTGTTTTCAGACCCCAATTGTGATACCTTTAACATTGATATTCAGGCTCATTTGTTTTACCTCCCACATTCCCTCCACACTGATAATTGCTCACTGAGGTTCACAGGACTCAGAATGTAATTATTCTATTTATATTTGTTGAGCATTTGTTTTAAAATATAAAAATCTTAATTAAGCTTCAATTAATCAGTATTACATATTATGCTGATGTATACATAGCATACTAAAGACCTTGCTAGAAAACCAGAATTTTTTTATTACTATTTGTGTTGTATCCTTACCCAAAATCACTTTTGTTCACTTTCAAACCTATGTTTTTAAATTAACATTGTAATTGTGATGATAAACTTTTAAGTGTTCATGATCTGATGAAATGTGTGAAAGGCAAAGTGTTGATGCTTATATGAAAACGAAGTTGAATGCTTAGGATACATTTGTTAGAAAAAGAAAATATGCTGCACTATGTGTAGCCATGAAATAGAAAACAAAGGAGAAAATTACAAAAATAGGGAGACACTCTATAATCACATTACTTAGCAACTGTCTAAAATTTCAGATCAGTTTGAAGAAATTCAAGTTAGAATTCACACATTAGATTGTAGTTTATGCAATGAAGACAGTTTAGAACATTAAATATTTAAATAAAAAATATTCCCTCTTACTGTTTAGAAATGAGGTATCCCCCAAAAGCTCATGTGTGAGACAATGCAAGAATGTTCACAGGTGAAATGATTAGAATTTGAGAGTCTTAACCTGACCAGTGGATAAATCCACTGATATAGATGAATTGGATGGTAACTATAGGCAGTTGTGACTGGTGCAAGTAGGTCAACGAGGATATGCCTATTAGGTATATTTTGTTTCTTGTAAGCAGACTTCTCTCTGCATCCTGTTTCTATGTCCTGAGATGCTTTCTTCCTCATATCCTTCTTTCATGCTGTCTTCTTTACCTTATGCCCAAAAGTATGGAGACAACTGACCATGGACTGAACTTCTGAAACTGTGAACCAAAATAAACTTTTCCTCTGCTACATCATTCTTGTCAGGTCTTTGGGTCACAATAGTCAAATATCTTACTAAAACAGTCCTCAGTTAAAAATAATTGGTAATACATATGCATTTTATACTTTCTGTTGAAATAAAATATTTAAGATAATTTTATGTTTTTATAATCCTTCATTTTAATCAATTAAATGACTAAATAGCTATATGAATATATTTGGCTATCTATTTTGTTTGAATCAAACTTCTTAACATCAACTATAAATTATTTTATTGTTCTTAATTACATTCTTGCACACTAACAATATTTTAACCTTGTGGTTCTTACATATAAACACAAAAATAATTTTCACAAAAAATCTGTATCCATTTGTAGGAGACGAACTTTCACTCATGCAATTCAATAAACACACACAAAAAAAGTCATTAGAAGATGGAACTTGTGTTGAAAGCAGCAAAAATAAAGCAATGCTGGTGAAATGTGGGAAAGGAGGGTTAAGTCAATTGAAGACAAGGTTGTCTGAAGGGAAAATCAAGAGGCTGTCACAAGAAAGACAGCTACAACTCATTTCCTGGATTCAAGAAGTAATAAGTGTGTCCTCTGAAGAGTGGAGACAGTGGTGTCAGATTTTGCATGGCATGCCAAAGTGTTTGTGATTTATTTCCTTGTGTGGAGTTATTTAATGATTCTACAGAGCAGTAATAGAAAGAGAAAAAATGCAATGAAACCCATGTTTTATGTGGAATTAATTCATTAGATAGAAGGGGCAGGAAGATGGAAGATCTGGCAACCATTAAGAAGATTATTATAAACAAATTTGAATTATTTACCTCACAACCCTTAACTTTCTACAATTACTTACTAATGGAAAATATAAAGGTTTCTTCATAACTTGAATGATGGCTAGCATTTTATATTGTCAATATTTGCAGTGACTGAGCATTTTCTGGGATTTTTAATTGAAAATATTTTAACTGGATGACTATATGCATAATACAATTCATAATTACATATATAGAGAATTTATTATTTTTATGTGGCAATATAATGATACATTTTGAATAGTTTGTCCTGACTTATCACTGCAATGGCTTCTGGAATGTTCTGACAGTTATAGATCAGCTGGTTTGATTCACTCAATCCTACAGTATGAGTTGCCTGACCTTGATATATTTTCTAATGCTGTTTCTATCTACTCCTCGATTTCTCTGACTTATATGTTTCCATGTAACCTCAGTTTTATCTCTTCTTAGCTTGTTTCATAAATCCTTCTCTTCTAGTCACCTGTCTAATACTATCTCAATATACCATGTAATAGAGGATGCCCATTAATAGCAATAGTAAACTCTAAACTGCAGTAAATTATATGACTAGGATTTTTATCTTGGCTTTTCTCCTTATAAAATATGTGTTTTTTTCCCCTTGTGTCCCTCCTGAATAGGCTTTGTCAGAAATGAACAGCGTATAAATATTTGATTTATTACATTCCTATCCACAGAACCAAAATTGAAATGCTTTACCTAAAACACCATTTGTCATTAGGGTGGTAAATGTTCAACCAGTCTACTTGAATTTTTCTTCAGAAACACAGCTAGAACTGTGATTTATATGGCTAAACAAAATAAAATTAGAAAGAAAAAAGCAAAACAAAAAGCAATTATGAGGGTTAGAATTGTGCCTGAATGAATATACATCTGCTCTCATTATTGAGGGACAGATATGCAAAGCAAGCAGTAATATAATTCTACTTTTTAATCTCTAAACTTCAGTTTGAAGAGTAATATCAACTTTATAATCTGGAAAAACTTAACAATGCTGATCCTAAATAATTGTATTTTGACAGAATGTATTTCATATCTCCTCTCATCCTTTGTCCTATATGAATTTATATATAACACACGTGTTATGCTTTGGCTATGGGATATCCCTCTCAAAACTCATGTGTTATTGCAGGAATGCTCAGAGGTGACATAATCAGATTATGAGAACTATAACCTAATCAACATATTAATCTATTTAATGGATTAATTTTGAAAGGACCACTATACAGGATGCTAAACGTAGAGACAGATTGGGGCATGGATGGAGAAAATGTGTCACTGGTCACACGAACTTGGGGATTCTATTTTGTTGCTAACTCCTCACACAATATCTCTGCTTCCTGGCTGCCATAAACTATGGAGTTTTGCTCTGCCACTGCCTTCCGCCATGATGCTTTCCTCATCTTGAGTAATGGAGTCAGCCAATCACCAACTGAGATTTCTGAAACCGGTAGCCAAAATAAGATTTCTCCCTCTAAGTTGTTTCAGTCAGATATTTTGATCACAGTGATGAAAAGCTGACTAATACAACACCTTCCCCTTCTTCATTCATTTTTGTGAAGGGATGATATGGATTATATACCTGCACTTTGGTTCTGTGTGTTTTAGAATTGAAGAAATATATAATAGAAGTATGGATATTATCACTCTTCAGTGTAATTGGATGAAAGAGTCAGCTGCTCACAATTCATAGAATTGCCAATGAATAGAAAACAACTTACTCATTTGACTTTTAATGAGCACTTAATAGGGACTATTTTGTCTACTGTATATGAGCTTGTAAATTTGGCCCTGCACTTTTGGTTTTCCTTCTACTTTGCTAAAGAATTCATCTCATATTTCTCGGTTGAATTCTCCTCTTCTGCTTGAACTCCTAATATTGTAGTGTTCACATGCTTATGCTTTGGCATTCTTTTCTTTTTCTGTCTATACTCCCCAACTCTGATAACACTCAGTGTTATTACTCTGGGGAGTGTTTTAATTTTAATGATTACTGACTGTATATATACAACCCTAGACTACTTTCCTAAACTCTGGAGCCACATATTCAATTATTTGCTCAAATTTCTGTTTGAAGTCTAAAACATGCCTTGAATCAATATGTCCCAAACCAAAAGTTCTATATTCCACAAAACTTCTATTAATCCTAGCCTTGTATTTTAGATGTAGACAACTGCATTCTTTTAGCTACACAGTTCAAAATGCTTGGAAAATTCCTTGACTCTTCTTTTTTTTCCCATAAATCTCCATCTGACCTGTTAGGAAACCTCATGGACTTTATTTTCAAAATATAGTAAGAGTCAGATTTGTTCTCACCACCATTCATATCTGATATACCATAACATTCCAGATTTTTCTTTTCAGCTAAAAATATACTGCCAGAAGTCAGATCATGTTATTCTGCTCAAAGCACAGTAGGTCCCATCTGATCCAACTCCCTCTTATTACTCTCACTTCATGGTCTTTCACTTTTCTCTTGCTGATATTTCTCCTGTTTGTTTTCCTGATTTATCTTAAACACTCCAGGTACATCAGCTAGCTCTTGTACTAGCTCTTCATTAGGCTGTCAGTAACCAGCTACTCAATATCCACATTTCTCCCAGACTTTGCTCAAATGCCATCATTTAGATAATTTTGCCCTATTTAACAAATACTAAATGTAGCAACACATACCTTTCTTCTTTTTATAGCAGCTATAAACATACAATTTATTCATATATTTGTATTGTTTACTGCTATTTTTTTCTTCCTGTAATCTTCTCTGTGTGGACACAGACATAATTATTTTTAGTCTTATCTGGGCACCTAAAACACCACCTGACATATACCAAATTTTTATCTTCTGAAATAAATATCTTAAAACCTTTTGAACAACTTTATAAATAGGATGCATTTTACAATTCATAGATCAATTGAAAAATATGTTTTCTTTTAAATTTGTGCCTAAAATAACATATTATACCACAAGTGACATGCTAGTTTTAATATAATAAGAAGCATTCAGTGAACAGTTTTTGAATGAAAGAATAAATGACTGAGAAGCAACAATTATGTTTTTTCCTTGAGATATTTATATAAGAATTGAGTGAACTGACTTCAAAAAAAGTACTTAACATACCACATTATGCAAGCTACAATAAAAGTAGCATTTATATACAGAAAAGGATTTTGTTCTTATTTATTTGTTTCCTTGAGTAAAATATAGAAAAGGATGGCCAAAGAAAGTAGTCATTACTATCAGTAAGAAAGTTTTGTTAATACCTGAGCAGAAAATTGTAGGGTTAGAGAAATAAGAACATACTATGGAAAGTGATCTGTGTTGGTAACAGTCATCTATGATTCACAGTTATTAAATCGTAGTGGTTTCTTTAAAGATTTTTAAAAATACTCTGTTAAGGTTATTAGAGTAAAGATTTGCCCTAATCATACTTCAAGCATATAAAATTTTACTTTATGTAGATATATATGTATTGTTTTTTAACTGTGTTTAGCCAACATCTGGGTAATATGATCTCAATTCTTTGAAGGATAATTAAAAAGCAAGTGATATAAAACTATGTTTATTTATTTCTCCAGGGTGCTCATAATGTCTTGAAACATTTTTTTTTTATAAATTGAAGAGGTCTTTGACAGCATTATGTATATTTGCCTATGTTTCCTGTCTTCATAAACACTCTCTAGAGATGTTTACAATCAAGTCTTTAGAAGAGTGAAGCAGGGTTGGTGTGGTAAACAAGTAATAGAAATGCAATCTTAGATTTATTTTGAGGGAGCACTGGAGATGCACAGGGGAAGAGAAAAATAAGATCTTTTTGGCATAAAATTGATCATAAGCCATTTATGTTGTTATGGTGTGGTAGTGTGAGGGTTTTTTTAATGTTGTTGCTGATTTGTTTAAAAAAATCACAACCAACATAATTTTTTCAGTACTTTATGATCATAAGTTGGTAACATTGGGATTTTGATCCATAGACATATCAGAAATATATTGAAAAGTTAGACCAAGAACCAAGTACACATTGAATATACATTAATAGCACTAGAATCAGCATATAATCTATGAGAAAGCTATAGGCATCACATAAAATAGGGAAAGAAGACACTAGAAATATTTAGGGTGCAGGGATGAACATTTGTTGTCAATACCTATAATGCTAGATTTATTTAGCTCTAATTAGTTTACAACACAATGTGACCAATAAATATAATTTTAAAAGTATTTTCTAAAGAGACAAGTTTACCAAAATTAGCCCTATTGAAATAAAATGATATGGATAGACTAATCTAGCAATCCAAAATTTTGATTATTAATTTCTTCTATAAAAATCAATGGAACACTTCCTACCTTTGGACCACAGGACCACGTTCCAAGTTAACTCTTATGTATACCTTCCAGTGAGAATCTGTTCATTTTATACTAAGGCTTATCATTAGATCTCCAAGATGTAGCACAGGGTTTGACATATGCTAAGCAACCAGTTAATAAGTAAATAAGAAATGGATATTAAGTATTAAGTTTAATAAGATAATATATTGAAATTTGTGAGAACAAAGAATAAATGATTTTCATATGTCCTTGAATTCTCCTTCACCACAGTTATCTCCACATCTACCTGCTTCTGGCCATCAGGTTTCTCCAAGTATTGTTATTTTGAACAATGCTGCTGCAGTCTGGCTGGGCACAATTCAGGAGCCACTTGTCAAAAGAAACAAACTTTATTTTTAGAACACACACACCACACCACACAACTCTTCAGGAATCCCCTCAGATCGCAACTGCCACCTCCGGCTTCCCACAAGCCTCTCAACCTCCCACACTCCTCCTGCTCTTGCCGCTGATTGGCTGGGTCGCATGGGCGGAGCCAAAAAAGTCCCCCAATGAGCAGCTCCATGGTCTGAAAGGTCTGGGAAACAGCCCAATGAGCATCACCGAAGAGGAGCCAATCAGTTGGCAGCTAGAAGTTTGCTCGGGCTGCTGTGAGTCAATCATCAGCTGGCAGCTGGAAGTTTGCTGGCAGCTGGAAGTTTGCTGGGGCCCTTCTGCTGTGGCTCTCAACACAATGCTATTGTAATGTAATGGCCTCTTAGCTGGTTTATTGCTTTCACTCTCATAAACATCCTCCCAAAATCTATTCTCCATATAACATTCATTGTGATTACTTTAAAATTAAATCAGATATGTCTTTCCTTTTTTTTTTTTTTTGAGAAATAAAAATGCAAGTCTCATTGGCTTCCCATTACATGGAGACACATGTTGCAAAGTTCTTACCACAAGACCTCCAAATCCCCTCTCATTCAGCCTCCTGACACCCTCCCTCTTGTCCACTCAGCATCACCAACAGCATCCTCTTTGCTCTTCTCTAAATTTGTCCTACTGCTCTCACCTTGGAGGCTTTTCATCTGTGGCTCCTGCAATGCAAACATTCCTCTGATGTTTGTTTACTTCTGTTGTCAGATTTTAGAATTATCAGTTCAAATGATGCCACATTTTGGAGACTTCTCTTGAACATCATCCTCCCTGAAAAAGCATCTCCATATTACTTCTTCTTTACTTAATCTATTTCATTTTATCTTTCTTGTTTTTCTCTCTTGTCCTCTATCTATACCATATATGATACCGGTTTGCACCACTCACTGACTCTGCTCTGATTTTCTTCTTTTAGATAGAAGAGCTATCGTTTTTACTTTTTCACAAATTTAATTTTCAACTGGCTGACTGCAGCTTCAAAATTGCCTGACCTTTAGCTGAGCCTCCTCTAGAACAAGTCTACTGTCTCAGTGATTGCTCTTTGGAGAGAAATCTGATTAGCTTAGCTTGGATTTTGCTTATCTATCCCTGGTCCTGCTAGCTGTCCATCAGAGAGGAGCTATGATGACCTAGGTCTTTTCAACACTTTAATTGGTTCTGTGAGTGAGTAGGCCAAAGAGAAGGAAACTATGGGTGAAGCCAGAATCCTTGAATAAAACTACACCATTCAGGTATCGAAAGAATCAGAAATATTATTAAACATGACAAAAAGTAAACATGTTAGTCACAAAACTTTAATCCTAGGTAGAATTTCATTATTCTTTTTTTTTCATTTAATTTAATTTTTAGATTTATGGCCATATCAAAGATCCTAAAATGTTTGCTCTAGGGGTACACATAATATTGGCATTGAATTCATGACCTGATGAGAGCTGATGGAATCTTTAAATTCATGCTTTATGACCTCCATATATAATTAATATTCTGAAATTAAATAATGAATTTCTGGGGTCTTTATAATAATTTCTTGGATGTAGCTCAAATGATCAGTATTAACAAAGTTTAGAACTACTCTTGGAGTCTTAGGAAAGACTCTTTTTGGAAACTTTGAAAAATTTCAAGGGCAACCAAAATTAATGAACAATCATTTTTTCTAGCATTGGTAATGATTAATTGTGGATCAATTTAAATACAGTAAAAGCTTGTTATCTCAGCAATATTGTATGCAATGTAATGACCCCAGGTACTGAGTATAGACCCTTATTATATGATACATTAGTTATATATTTCCATAACAACTTATTCCAATACTTACTGATTGAAATAAAAAGTATCATTTTATAATTTCTGTGATGAGGAAATCAGGATATTTCTTCTGGCTGCCCCTGGCTCATGTTCTCATGTGGTTGTCGTCATGATGTCAAAGGGATCTGAAATAATTTGGACACTTGATTAGTGCTTCAAAATCAGCATACTATTGGCAGGAGGCCTCTATTTCTTGCCACAGGGACCTCTCCATAGCCTTCAGGTCCTTTTCCTTTGAACTTCTCTATAGACTACTAATGACATGATGCCTGCCACCTCCAGAGCAAGTGATGAGAAAAAAAAAAAATGATTCTGCAGTGGCCTTTGTGGCCTTTGAGGCCCAATCTCTAATGTCACACACTGTTGATTTGCTTTCTACATTAGCTAGAAACAAGTCAATAATTCTAACCTTCATTCAAGAAAAGGAAAATTAGGTCAAGTTTGATGGCTCACGCTAATAATCGATCCTGGAAGCTGAAACAGGAGGATCACAAGTTAGAGGCCAGTGTCAGCCACTTAGCAACACCCTGTTCAAATAATAAATAAAAAGGTCTGAGAATGCAGCTCAGTGTTAGATTGACCCTGGGTTCAATCTGTAGTATCTGGGAGGAGAAAAAGAAAGGAAGGAAGGAAGGACAGAAAGAGAGAGAGAAAGGGGAGAGAGAGAGAGAAAGAGAGAGAGAGAGAGAGAAAGATGTTGTCATTGGAAAACTACCACAAGCGTTTTAGTATCCTTATACCAAAGTGCAGGGCTCTGGATAATGACTATACTATTACATTTTGAAATTGTCACAACTTGTATATTTTATTTTCTTATATAACCGGTTAAGGTCAATAAAGAAAAGATAGGACCATTATTATCAGAAGTAGCAGTAGTAGCAATGGCAGAGAATTTAATATGCTTGGACACTAAAGAGAGTGAGTGGAACAGAGGAGGTGGAAGGTTATAAAATATAGTCAAAAATTGATAGACCAGTGTCTCAAGGAGGACATAACATAAAGACTTCAAGAGAAAAGTTTTCTAAGGCCCAAGGAAAACTTGTCCTTTGACACTAAAGACAACTCTCACAGAAATGGTGAAGGCATAGATGCATAGATTTTAGAAGGAGTGGGGGGATTAGAGAAGTTCATGTTTTGCTTAATATCTATGTTTTCACTGGAGGGTGAAGAAAGATTCTTTGTGGAGCATTAGAAGAACACAGGCTAATAGGAGCCATGTAGAGATGGGAGGAGTTTCAACATATGACCCAGAACAAAGAAAAATTCCAGGACTAGATATCAAAGGGACTAAAGAAAATTTCAAAGCTCAGTTGATACTGGAATTCATAAATATGATATTATTTAGTATTTTTGACTGTCACTCATAAGTGAATATTTATGTTGTGCTGTACACTGAGATAAACCTTCTATAGATACGACTGGATGCAATTCTCACCACATCCTCTGAGTAAGAGGTTATTATTTTAGAAAAAGGGAAACAAAATCATGGAGAGATTTGATTTTCAAACTGCACTCATTTGTGTCAAAGTGTGGCTTAGGAACTGTTTGAACTCAGGTCTGTGTGGCACTAATATTTATGTTATTAACAACTTCCTTCTCCAAGAAGGAGGTTAGCTACTTAGAAACATGGCAATGGAATAAATCATATGGAGCTGAATGTTGCTAAACAATAGATAATAGAAAGCAATAAAAAATGAGGCAGAATAAAAGAAGATGCTGGTGATAATGTCATTTGTGTTATTGATCATGACATTCAGGTTAGAAGAGAACAGGAAATTATATGGAGCTTGATAGACTGAGGAAACACATAAAAGATCAAGAGACCATCATTCCATTTTCCCTTAAGTCACTGCAGTATCAGCTATTATTGATTCACACCACTACACCCACTGAGACCCTGCTTTACTGTCATACAGAGTTATTTGAGAGGTCATCTGACCATTTTCATTGTTTTCAGAATCTGAACTCAACATCCAGAAAGACTAAAAGACGGTTTTTAAAACTGAGGATGAGTGGAACTTTTCTTATTGCTGTTGATATTTGGGTCCACACTAGAAAGTAGGAATAAAGTTCTCTCCATTCTAAAGAAAAACACCAACAAGTCTATTTCCACTAAGTATGTGAGAGCAGAAAACTGGAGGGAGCGGGGAGTTAGAGTAGGATGGGGAGTGGATTTAGGTTTTATAGAGACTGAGATGTGTAATTTTGAAGACTCTCTTAATATATACAAATACAAGTGCATAATCTACAAAGCTCACAACTATGAAAATATATTGCTAAACCTTTCCTCAGTGGTCATGCAAATATGGAGTGCTGGAACTTAATTTTCAGGAACTTCAGAGTAGGTTACTTCTAAGTAAGAAAACATTCTTACTCATCTTTTGCATTCAAGATTTGTGGTAGGAGGTGATATTATATCATTTCTTGGTAGAGGAAAGGTGCTACATGTGTCCTTTCAAACAAAAGGAGAAGGGAATCCAAAAGAATCTATTTATAAGTAAAAATTAATTAAGCCATGATATTGCTGATTTGCCCATGTATTTGCATGGGCAATAAATAAAAATTAAACAGAGAAGGCAAAGGGAACAGTGATGAGCTCAGAACTGTTTGCATGCTCAGTATTTGATATGCAAATTATAATGCATTGAGAAGATGCATAGGAAGGTAACAGAGTTTGAACTATTCTCTTGGACACTCCATTCAAGAGAGCTTTCCACTTGGTGAGGAGGCCTACACCTGCAAGAGACAGTCAGATGGACTACTTTAGGACCCTCCAAAACACTCATAAATGGGCCCCATTGAAAGTCAGTATTAGATGTATTTGAAACCTGGAGGACACTAGAGTTAGCTATGCAGCTAAGATCAACAAAGAGTATTTTACAACTATGACTTTTAAATGGATATTGGTTACTTTTCATCAATCTCCCTATCTCCAAGATAAGAAACAAATGGAGGAGCAGTTTAATATTCCCTTCTCATTTTATATCTATGCCACCAAGAACAAAGTTCAGAGTATCATAATATCATACATGATGACACAGTTTCATTTTAAACTGGGCACCGGTAAGTTTTATCAAGTAAAAAGTGACTATAATGATTGAAAGGGCCATCGCTGTCATTAAAAGATAAGAAAAGGGATTCACGAAATTGAATAGAAATCAGAATGAAAGCAACACACACACACAAAATTATATCCTAAATTGGTATATATTTTGAATAATTCATGTTGGGGTCTCAGAAAATTGCATTCTTAGGATATGTATGTCTAGGTCTAAAATTCAGGCCCCCTATCTTTTTCATCTCTTCATAAAACCAAGGTGCTTCCTTTATATTTTAAACTCATATATCAACTATGAGTCAATCACATTTTTCATTTAAATACATACATTCAATAATATGTCCTTCCATATTATTAAATTCTAATGAAGTATGTACTATGAGTCTGATATCGTACTAGCTATTTTAAGAACAAGAAAGAGTGACTTTGACCTTTCATCTTCCAGCACCTTCTATGCAAATCAACAGATTTCCTAAGGCACCTATATAGAGCTATAATATAAATGCATACTTCTCAAAAGTCACTATTTCTCTGTCTTCGTCTTCTTGAGTTTATATTATGTTCATTATTTTCCTTTGTTAAGCCTTTACCCTGCTTAATAACTTAGAATGGAACCATTGTGCATCAAGTACCTAATCATGAATTGTTAATCTGGAATTAATTACTTATTTCCATCAATCTCATTCAGTTTTTCATTGACCCTAGTTTAAGACTTCAGTATGGCTCTTCACAAACATTACAGTCATTGTCACATTCTTCTACACTCGAAGGTACTTGAAGAGGTGCTTTACAAGAGTATCTGCGTCAAGTGAGTATGCTTGCAATTTTTAGCACTGTGGTGGCCAAATGTCTGCTGTGTGACAAAGAAATATGAAAATACCAATCTTAGGTTTGTTTATGCCTCCAAACATACCAGACAGATAACATTATGGTATTACTAGTACTTACACCACTCACTTATAATAAAATTAACTTTACTTTTATTTAATAATAAAAAAATACAATAGCTGGGCGCGGTGGTGCATGCCAGTAATCCCAGCAGTTTGGGAGCCTGAGGCAGGAGAATCGCAAGTTTAAAGCCAGACTTAGCAACTTTGAGGCGCTAAGCAACTCAGTGAGACCCTGTTTCTAAATAAAATACAAAATAGGGTTGGGGGTGTGGCTCAGTGGTCAGTGGTTGAGTATCCCTAAATTCAATCCCCACTACCAAATATATAAATAAATAAATAATGAAGTAATTTTACATTAATTCAGAAAATATATACTATTGTATGACAGGAACTATAGGGGCACCATAGTAAGTGTATTGGACAAATATCCTTATATTCACAGAATTTAAAGTTTAGATGGTAGTACAGAAAACATAGATTAAAAACAAGACTTTTGGTAGTCAATAGTGTTTTGCAGACCATTAGAGAAGGAAAGGGTAATTCAGAATATCTAGGGGGTCTTTAGTTTTAAGTCACTAAGAAGAGGATAGTGAGTAAATTCTTAGGGAGGAAAGCAGGTGAGACATAGAACTTTCCTGTGGAAAGTGCTTCTGCAGAGGGAAGAGCCCAATGCAACGGCTACAAAGAGTATTGGGAATATTGTATTTTATGATTTATAAATTCAACTGTGCCCAAATTCTTGATATAAGTTTAATGGTAGTGACCTCAGACTATACTTTAACCATTTCATGTAATAATTTAGCTGTTATAGACTGTGTGTTTGGGGCTTTATGTCACCCAAACTCATGTTGAAGTCTTTTCCAAGAGTACCTCAGAATGTGATATTTTGGAGATGGTGTTTAAAGAGGTAATTATAAGAACATGAGGATGGGTTCTAATTCAGTATGACTACTGTCTTTACAACAGAATTTAGGACATGGACACATGGACAGACACAGAGGACCACGTAAAGACACACAGAGAAGATAGCCTCCACATGCCAGAGAGAGAACTCTTCAATGAGGCAAGCCTGCTGACCCCTTCATCTTGGACCTCTGACCTCAAGAAACTTGAGAAAATATATTTTTTTTTTATTGTTGAAGCCATAAACTGCAGCATTTTGTTATGGAAGCCTTAGCAACTAATAATTAACGTTTTAATATTTGTAAGATATAAATAAACAATTTTTCAAACAAAAAAATACATCTTCAGAACATTGTTGTAATACACTAAATAAGGTGTTATATTTTCCAGAAAATCTATTAGTGTTGTGGTCAGATTTGGGAAATCCAAATGGCATAGGAAATACAAATCACTGCAGGTATCTTTTATTATATTTTCTATTCTGATCATGTTGGACAGATAACTAAAAAAAAGAGTTATTGTGAAACCTTATTGACACAGACCTCTATTATACAAAGCATACCTGTGGAAATATTAATTATCCTATAATATTTTATTATATTATGAAATCAAGCCAGTCAGAAAACTAAGTCATTGGAAATATACTTTATTCAAATCTCTGCCTCATCTTCGTAATTGAGTCCAGCTTTAAAATTTTTGCTTTTGAAAAGAATAGTGTCAGTAACAAACATGCTTCCCTTTTTAGGAGGAAGTGGAAGCCTGCAGGGGCTTTGGATAGCCTACAACTTGGGAGCAAGTGATTTTTTTCCATAAACTTTCTAATCCGGGGAATAAACCATGGACAGATAATCTGCCTATTCTTCAGACTCATTTTGCTTAATGCATATGATGAGTATAAAAGAGCCTATATTTATGAGGGGGTATTGTTTCTGAATTGACCTCTTGTGGTGCTCCTTTCAGTGTATGAAACATGGTGCCCTCTGATTCAGAGGAATAGGACAGTGTTCTCATCAACACCATGGAAGGGGTACATTTGCAAATCCCTTCTTGATTACTCTTTCAGGAGACTTTTCATTCAGCAGAAATAGAACTGTCATGGTTTCACCTATCCTGTCATTAAAATGTTCTGTAGAAAGAAAATTCCAATAAGCATCTTAATCTCAATTTGCACCTAGAGTTTTCAAAAAGCTGGAGATTAATATACTTCACCATTGCATCCTCACCTACAATGATTCTTCAGTCTAAAATAACCTACAAGAAACAGAAGGAGAAAACTTTGAGTCTAGATCAGTAGAGTTCATTCTTAGTGTCCATTTTTCTTATTGTTAATGTGTCTGAAAACTATCACGATAATAGTAGCTGCCATTTATTGAGGTTTGCTTTTAATTCTGCATGTGTAACTTACATACATTACCTCCTTAAATGCTCAATACATTTCTGAATCTGTGATATTCACACAACAAAGGTGATAAAATTAATGTACAGCGAAGCTAATTAATTTGTTCAGAATTTCACAACTAACAAGTTGACATAGGATTCAAACCCCTATAGGATGATTCCAAAGCCTGTTTGACCCTAATATATATTATTTGAATAACCTTTGTGGAATAGCTGCTTTGTGTATTTAAGAATTCATATCTTTTCAAATGAACTTTCTTATAAATGAAAGGTAGGATTGACACATTCCCAAGCAAGGTTATAAATAAAAGTCCATGTGTTGATAAGGTTGGAAAAGATGAGTTTGTGTTTTTATTTATGAGCTGGATGTATTTTTCTCACCCATACCGCTTCTCACTTCATTTGTGCCAAGCCCCAGGAAATTGACTCCTATGGATTTCTTGGTTTTCTTCTTCAGATGTTTAGTGAGTTTAGACCTTGGATAGATCAGGCTAAAGATTGGAAGAGAATAATAAAATGGTGTCATTATTAATTGTGTTTTCTCCCTGTGGTAAAACTAAGATTCAAGTCTTGACTAAAGATTTCAATTCCTTAATATAAACTTTCTACAAATACTTTTCAGTCTCTGAGTGGTAGTAACCACTACCATCTTCAAGCCATTGAGTAGAAATGATGTCTCGCTGTACACACCAATATCCTTCAGATACTGTACCGTCCCTTGTGCCCCTTGGGTATGAAATGTTGTGTGTTATAACTTTACAAAACTGTCCTGGTCATAATTAACATGACTGCCATAATTTGTATATGCTAGCTATTTTTTATCACCCCGATTGATAACAGTCTAAAAAGTTGCATTGTTTAATAAAGAATAATGAACTTAAGCATTTTTTTCCCCCCGCAGTCCACAAATATTTCCTGAATCTTTCTTCAAATCCCTTTCTGTTGTCCGCCTTTGACATACTCAACATCAGATCAGGGTCCAGATGAATTTTATAGCTAAAGAGTGATCTAAGAGAAAAGAGAGACAAACAAAAATCAAAACCAAAAATTCACAATGATCCATAATTGTGGATATTATTCTCCGTGTTACAAGTTTTTTAAAGTGCTCTCCAAAATCCGTTAGTGATGATTTATTATACTATGGCTGAATATTTTTAAATATATTTAGTTCTTAACATCCCTTGTTTTTGAACAAAAAAAATTAGAGACAGATTATTTCTTGGTTGAAAGTTAGTTAGAATTCTCCTAGTACACTGAAACATTGATCAACTGTGAATTGTAATCACAATCATCATTATGCTGAAACAATATTGATTGATGCCTTAGTGCATGAGTACAATAAAATAGTTTACATGTGTAATCTGTAAGACACACCTCTTTACCAACTGAAGCTCTTGGAAATAAGACCTGCTTTATTCTCAGCCATATTTCCATGTTTTTGGATTACCACTACTGTTTCTTTTAGATAGTTCTGTTATATTTCTGATGTTATCTTCATGGTCCTGACTTGAATGCTCTACTCTTCACTTTAAATTCTTTAGTATCAGTTTTACAGGAAGCATGGACTGAATTTGAATAGAGACTCTAACATCTGAGATTTGGGTCCAGATCATGATTTTCTTTTTCAGTCTTGTACCCATTACTTAACTTCCACTTGTTCAATGGCCATGGTGAGATTTCTAAGTATGACAAGAACTTTGCAAATGTTGGTATGGTGTTATATTCCAAAAGAAGGATAAGAGTGAGTGCCTAGCAGGGCACTGGACTATCAACATCACCAGAGAAAACCCAAAATTTATATATTCAATTGACTTGAGTTTAATTATATCCTCTCCATGATCATATAAAAAGTTACTAGGAACTGCCATTTTTAATTTTGTACCTTAAAATCGAATCACAACTCAAAAGGTTAAAAATTATTTTGTGGATACGCATATATTTTTTAGAAGGTTAAAGAATAACACATCTTAGAAGGCAGGTAAAGTTAGCAGATGCCAGGTTTATTGAAGTTGCTGAATAGATGCCCGTGAGTTTTCATGGTGTTAGACATTAATCACAAAGTAATCTACTGTTTTTATAATAGAAACCAGTCTGACTCTTGAACTAGCATCATTTTCTTCTAATAGTGATAGAATTGGGGCCTTGGCCCCATCCCTGAGAAAACACAATTTATATTATTCCCTTTAGCTCAGACAAAAATATATTGTTGAGATTTTTTTTTTCATTCTTTGAAACACTTTATGGTTTACATGGTCTCACCTTTGTACTATTCTCCATTGAGAATAATAGTGGAAAAAAATAGAAAAAGCTTAAAGCAATATTTTGTTTCTTTTTTTTCTCTATCAGCAAGTGGATTTTTAGAGAAAATAATTGCTTAGAAAACTCTAATGGTTGCTATCATTTCAGAATAGTTTGTGGACTATTGATTAAGTCGGAATGCTACATGTGAACACAATTGTTCATGTTGTGAACAATTTCACAATTCAAATCTCAAATAACAGACTTGGGTTTTGCTCTGGTAAGCTATAAGTGACTCAAAGCAGTTGTTTACTTAAAATAAAAGCCAAGTCAAGATGTTTTACTTTTCAAGTATATACACAGTAAAAATCAAAACAAAATATTTGTTTTCTCTATGGCATTATCAAAGTGATAGTAAATGTTCAGGGCAAAATGATTTATACCTTTGACAACACTAGATGTGCTCAATAAGATCAAATTGGTTCTTAATATTCAGGATAAGGAAAGGTGCCAAGCCATCAGTGTGGTTGTGCCAGTCAAATGAAATTGATGAATGAGTATTTTGCATACTGGATCTTTTCTCTATTTTAAATGTACTTTCATTTTTTTCTAAATTCATTTCTGTCTAATACTTTTCTCAAGAACTTAATCCATTAGCCACTAAGTCAGAGAACAACCATAAAAGCTTATCTAACACAAAATGAGAAAAAAATTAGTAAATAAATGTTATAATTTGACCAAAATGAAAAGATAAACAAAATAAACTGACAAAGGAATACAATATGTGGTTGCTAAATTCCATTCGCTAAATTCTACCTTCTTGTACCACAACAAGCAGCAAAGACTTTCATATCACAGTCAGCTGCAATACTTTGTCACCGTCAGAGATTATACAATGTTATTTTGATCAGTTTGATATGAAAAAGGGAAGAAAGTCACTGTGCTAGGGATAAGAGAACTGGATTTTCTAATACAAGGTGGTATAATTTGGATAAATAATTTGGCCTTATTGTACTTTCTTCATTCAGTGGTGTAGGGTAATGGTTAAGATGACTTGTTCTGAAACCAGTTTGCTGAAGTGAAAATTGTAGTTGATGTTTAATGTTTAATTTTCGGCACCTGTTCTCCACCTTCCCAGAGCAGATCATTAGATGGCCAGCTCCTAGACTGTTGACAAGATTAGGTGAGTAAATACATTTAAATTTCTTAGACTAGTGCCTAGACAACTTTAAATTCTTAATAAGTGGCTTCAACATATTTTGGCAGTTTAGGGAATTAAATTAATTTTAAATTTTTTTGGATTGGCTTATTGCATTTATCGAAGATATGAATATAAAATATAAAACTGTCATTTTTTTTATTGGTTGTTCAAAACATTACAAAGCTCTTGACATATCATGTTTCATACATTAGATTCAAGTTGGTTATGAACTCCCAATTTTACCCCATATACAGATTGCAGAATCACATCGGTTACACATCCACATTTTTACATAATGCCCTATTAGTAACTGTTGTATTCTGCTACCTTTCCTATCCTCTACTATCCCCCCTCCCCTCCCTTCCCATCTTCTCTCTCTAACCCATCTACTGTAATTCATTTCTCTCCTTGTTTATTTTCCCATTCCCCTCACAACCTCTTATGTGAAATTTTGTATAACAATGAGGGTCTCCCTCCATTACCATGCAATTTCCCTTTTCTCTCCCTTTCCCTCCCACCTAATGTATCTGTTTAATGTTGATGTTTTCTTCCTGCTCTTCCTCCTTGCTCTGTTCTTAGTTGTTCTCATTATATCAAAGAAGACATTTGGTATTTGTTTTTTAGGGATTGGCTAGCTTCACTAAGCATAATCTGCTCTAGTGCCATCCATTTCCCTGCAAATTCCATGATTTTGTCATTTTTTAGTGCTGCATAGTACTCCATTGTGTATAGATGCCACATTTTTTAATCCATTCATCTATTGAAGGGCATCTGGGTTGGTTCCACAGTCTAGCAATTGTGAATTGTGCTGCTATGAACATTGATGTGGCAGTATCCCTGTAGTACGCTCTTTTAAGGTCTTCAGGGAATAGTCCGAGAAGGGCAATAGCTGGGTCGAATGGTGGTTCCATTCCCAGCTTTCCCAGGAATCTCCATACTGCTTTCCAAATTGGCCGCACCAGTTTGCAGCCCCACCAGCAATGTGCAAGAGTACCCTTTTCCCCATGTCCTCGCCAGCACTTATTGTTGTTTGATTTCATAATGGCTGCCAATCTTACTGGAGTGAGATGGTATCTTAGGGGGGTTTTGATTTGCATTTCTCTGACTGCTAGAGATGGTGAGCATTTTTTCATGTACTTGTTGATTGATTGTATGTCCTCCTCTGAGAAGTGTCTGTTCAGGTCTTTGGCCCATTTGTTGATTGGGTTATTTGTTTTCTTATTGTTTAATTTTTTGAGTTCTTTGTATACTCTGGATATTAGGGCTCTATCTGAAGTGTGAGGAGTAAAAATTTGTTCCCATGATGTAGGCTCCCTATTTACCTCTCTTATTGTTTAGTAGAAGAAGATCTTAGAAGATGGAAAAATATAAACTGTTCATGGATAGGCAGAACTAACAGCATCAAAATGGCGATATTACCAAAAGTTCTCTATAGGTTTAATGCAATCCCAATCAAAATCCCAACAGCATTTCTTGTAGAAATAGATAAAGCAATCATGAAATTCATATGGAAAAATAAAAGACCCAGAATAGCAAAAGCAATTTTAAGCAGGAAGCGTGAATCAGGTGGTATAGCGGTACCAGATTTCAAACTATATTACAGAGCAATAATAACAAAGACAGCATGGTACTGGTACCAAAACAGGCAGGTGGACCAATGGTATAGAATAGAGGACACAGAGAATAATCCACAAAGCTACAACTATCTTATATTTGATAAAGGGGCTAAAAGCATGCAATGGAGGAAGGATAGCATCTTCAACAAATGGTGCTGGGAAAACTGGAAATCCATATGCAACAAAATGAAACTGAATCCCCTCCTCTCGCCATGCACAAAAGTTAACTCAAAGTGGATCAAGGAGCTTGATATCAAATCAGAGACTCTGCATCTGATAGAAGAAAAAGTTGGCTCCGATCTACATATTGTGGGGTCAGGCTCCAAATTCCTTAATAGGACACCCATAGCCCAAGAGTTAATAACAAGAATCAACAAATGGGACTTACTTAAACTGAAAAGTTTTTTCTCAGCAAGAGAAACAAAACTGTCATTTTGTACATTTAATTTACCTGTTTGTATGAAATTTCATATTGATGAGTGCTTTGTCAAATGGAAGAAGAAGAAAGGACCATATGGTATAATGCATATGGCTCAGCTCAGATGAGGGCAATGGTGCTTGTTAGGTTGTTCACTCTCCTTCCTTCTAACTTAACTGGTGTCCATTTGCAAGGTTGCATCAGCAGTAGAAATTCAGCCAAGTACTTGAATGAAGGAGATTCCTATGACATCCAAAGCAAAAATAAAATATAATTATTAAACAAGCTATTCATGTGGTGTCTTTTTTTCTTCTTTTCAATTTTAGGGATTAGCTCTGAATAATAAATAAGCATTTCTCACATTAAAGTTTCTTTGAAAATGATCTTTGAGAGATATGCGATATGTGTGGCTTGTGGAAATGTGCAAGCCTCAGTTGTCTTCATGACAATGAGAAATTTTATAGCCCTTCAGAAGCATCGCAGGGCTTTTCCCAAACATGTACAATCTTAGCTATTTTTAAATGTACAGTTGAGCACATTCACAGCTCTGTGAAACCAGCCTTCAGTATTCCTTTCATTCTGTGAAACCCAAACTCTTTTTCCCCATTTAACAATTCCCCACTCCTAGCAACTGCCATTCTATTTCTGTCACTATGAAGTTGACTATTCTGAGTATCTCATACAAGTGGAATCATACAGGATTTGTCATTTTGTGACTGACTTATTTCATCTAGTATCATGTTCTCAAGTTTCACCCATGTCCTATCATATATCAGATTTTCCTTCCCTTTTAAAGGTCCAATAATATTTAATTTTATGCATAAACCACATTTTGCATGTTTATCCATAAACATGAATTGCTTTAACTTTGTGGCTGTAGTAACTAATGTTACTATGAATATGGGTATACAAATATCTCCTTAAGACTGTGCCTTTACTTACTTTTGAGATTATGCCCAAAAGTAAATTGTCTGTATCATATAACAATTTGAATTTTAACTTTGGGAGACCATCCACATTGTGCTTGCACCATCCTACATTTTTACCAGAAGAGCCCAAGGCTTCCAATTTCTCCACATTTTCAGGAACCCTTTCTGTTTAAGTAGTTATCTAATTGGGGTGAGCATAGCAAGAACTTCATTTTTTTCCCTTTTTTCTGGATTAAAATCTCAACAAAGCAAGTATTCTTAGTGTCTTGTTTATTGCTGTATTCCCTACACAATTCTGGAAGTCAATAGAGTTTCAATAAAAGTGTGTTAAATATAGTTTCAAAAAAGCACAGCATAGTTTTGTCACCTTGAGGGGTTTGCAAAGCTGATGTGTCAGGCAGTAGCACCTCAGGCAAGGTGGTTTCTCAGCAAGCTCAGGAAGCAGATCAGATTTGATGTGCCTCCTTGGGATGAATTAGGGGCAGCAAATGCCATACCAAAGCCTGTTGAGGAGGCATGCAGATAGGCAGGAATTTTTGTAGGGCTATAGGTATTACCTGAACAGAACCTACTTTGACTTCTCGAGATTATGAAGGGAGATGTTAAAGTTAGAAAGACAAAAAAGAAAGAACGTAGTGACATTAACTTCTTAGAACTGGGATAAGCCAACAAAATTCATACTACAGTTTAAGTAACCAATCTTACTTAAGTTGCAAATAGGTAAACTTACCCACAAATTACCTAAACGTTCTCTACTTATGACTCATTATTTCTCAGTAGCTATCTTACTTCAGTTTCAAATTATAAGCAAATGTGGTAGTGTCCCTATTTCAGGCATTGCTAACAATGTTTAATGGTGAAGAATTGATAATGGGTAACTCCTATTAACTTATCAGTGGCTTTGCAATGAGACTGATCTAATAATGGTTTCTAGTGAATAATACTCTGTGCAAAACAAATGATCACAGGTGGCGATTAACAATTGGAGAGGTCAGGAAAAAAAGTGGATGAAAATTGTGTCCTATGGTCTGAAACAATCCAAACTTGGAGCTAATTAACTTAAAAACACTTGGAAAATTAGCCAATTGGCAATAGAAGTAGGCTGAAAATTAATAGAAGATACAGAGAAAGGTGAAGATATGAGTCAGTAGACAGTAACTGTTCAGAAATGACAGGAGAGAGATTATGAAGAAATAAGGGCTACTGAGAAGCAAAATGGAGAGGTTCCCCACGGCTTCAGAGAGAGAAGGAGAGTAGCATGTGAGTAACAGATTTTCTGTCCAGTCCAGTATATGGGTATTATTAAAATAATCCCACTTTTTATTAAAGTATTCTAAGTCACAATTACATCATTCTAAATCATTCTTAAATGAGAATTATGTCCCTCGGGGAAACCTGATCCCAAACCTACTTTTATTTGCTAATAGTTTCATTCTCCCCTAAGCTTTTGTTTGTAAATTGGTCAAATACATTAGAGGTTTAACAAAAAAAAATGTTATGCTCATCCTGCCATTACTTACTATTTTATAGTATAAGTCACTGTACTTGTTGCTGAAGCTTAATCCCAGGATTAATACAACTGTCATTTTTGATGGCTTCTTATGCAGTAGGTATTGAGCTAGGTATTTAATGATTTAGACCTTGAACTAACTCTAACTAGGTAATAATATCCTATTTTATATGTGAAAAAATAAGGCTTCAAACACTTAAGGATTGAAGCAGAAGTCATATTTAGCTCTATAACATTCCAAAACAAAAATCTCTAGAACATTATGCTGGGACAAGGGATGATTCTTGAGTCAAAGACCTCAAATCTTATCAATGAAGGTTCTACCTTTAGTGCTCAGACATCCAAAGCATGTAGAATTGCTAAAGATTGGCATAGCAATGGGAGCTGTTTGGGATTATTGGTTTAGGTAGAAATGGACTCTCATAAGTTTCAAAGGTGTGATCCCCTGACGGGTCCCTGTAGACCTGATGACACACAGTCACCTCATTAATCTTTATTGAAATCCATCTCTCTTCAGGATTATCCTATAAACATATCACATTCTGAATTCAGCTGCTTTCCCTTGATTTGACTATAATTCTAAAAAGCAAGTTTCTTTTTTTTATGCAAAGGTAACCCAATGAATTTTTTTAATACATATTTCTTTTTTTTTTTTAAGAGGGAGAGGGAGGGAGGGAGGGAGGGAGAGGGAGAGGGAAAGAGAGAGAGAGAGAGAGAGAGAGAGAGAGAGAGAGATAATTTTTTTAATATTTATTTTTTAGTTTTTGGTAGACACAACATCTTTATTTTATGTTTATGCAGTGCTGAGGATCGAACCCAGCGACCCGCACATGCCAGGTGAGCACGCTACTACTTGAGCCACATTCCCAGCCCCATCCATACATGTTTTCTATTGTAATTGCTGCACTTGAAATATAATTACAAGATTCCCCTCCCCTTCTTCTTTTCCTAACTCATCTCCCTGTTTCATAAAAATATATTTATAAAATATATAAAATATTTCATAAAAAATACTCATATTTTTACTTAAAACTCTTCAGTGGCTATTCATTTTACTCAAATTAACCTGGCAAAATTTTTAACATTTACTAAAATCTCCAGTTTAATCTAGCCTTGACTTCCTTTCTGTTTTCTTGTTTTGAAATTAGCCTCTAAACCTCAGACTTACCCTCTGCCTGGAACTCTAATTCTTTTTAATAAAATTAAGACTTTCTTGTGATTTCACTATTTTCCCATTTTATAAGAAAACTTGTCTATGGTGGACACTCAGTATTTGTCCCATATTTCTCCATCCTCCTCACTTCTACATAATTTTAAAGAGCAGCCATAGTCATATCAAATAACATGATGTTCCCAATAATTTTGGGTCAAGATAGTCTCCTGGTGAAAAGAAGTCTTAAACTTTTTGGTCCCAGACTTAATTTTGCAGAATAAAAACAAAGAGGAAACAAAATAGGGAATTAATCCCAGAAACTCTTAGTGGCAGTCATTTTCTTAGAAGATACACAGTTCATCTGTAGTAACATACATGTAATTAATAATATAGGAATAGGAATCATTTGTGCCTATGCCACACTCTCCACTCAGAAAATTATTAGGTTTCCCCCTATGCTTCTTACAATCAATAGTTGTATCCTCTGTCTGAGTCCCACTTGTGCCCTGTGTGAAATATCAATTTCAAAAAGCACTATGGTAGCCTGATCTTAAGTACATTGGAAGACCTAGTAAGTCATCTATGCTTTATTCATTCACTACGTTAATTAACATTGCCCATTTCCTCTGAAAAATATAGTATTTTTGGTATTTTCAGCTTTGTATTACTATACTGAAATATCCAAGGCAACTAAGTTTATAAAATAGAGGATATATAGATAAAGAAAATAGAATATGTATGCACAGTGGAATTTTATTCCTCTATAAAAAGAATGAATTATTCCATATCCAGGAACAATATGTTAAGATGTTTTCTCTCCTAAGAAAGCTATAGAGGGAAAAGGAAAAGAAAGTGTGTGTGTGGGGGGGTAATCTTATGAAAATGAAAGGGGGACCACAAGAGTAGAGGGAAGTGGTGAGGCAAGAGGGAATGAAAAGGGGAAATACTGGAGAAAGATAGTGATCAAATTAGACTGTCATATTGTGTGTATGTATGAATATGTAAAAATGATCATAATATTATGTAAAATTATAATACACCAATAAACATATGGGGAACGCTTATTTAACTCCTAGTTATTCAATTTCAAGATTGGGAAACCTCCACTGATTTGGTCCTTTTGGAAGGAAGCATCTTACTGCAGAAGTTTGCATAAGATTCAGCAGCCAGGGCTGGGGTTGCGGTTCAGTGGTAGAGTGCTCACCAAGCATGCATGAGGCACTGGGTTCAATCCTCAGCTCCATATGGAAATACAATAAAGATATTGTGTTCACCTAAAACTAAAAAATGAATATATATATATATATATATATATATATATATATATATATATATAATATTCAGCAGCCACATCTCAAACCAGAACAAAGAGAGTCTGGGAGTGGGAGACTGGGGTCCCACAATCCCCTTTGAATGCACACTCAATTACATAAACCCTTCTCAGAAATCCCATCTGTTAAAGGTGTAAGAACCTTTCTCTACTGTGTATCCAGGCAGAAAGCCTCCAGAACCCTCATCTAAACCACAGCACTTCAGTCATGGCTGGACATCATGGTTAGTACTAAATCCCTGTCTGGTACCCCCGACCACTCTGGATCCTGCATGTGACTTTAGTGCTTACCTAGAGTTGGCCTTGTTTAATCTCCCAGTAATCCAATCAATTGTTACTAAGTTGAAATACTAAATTATCTATTACATAAACCAAATAAATATGAGTGAATAAACAGAAACAATTACTTTTGACTTGAAAACTGAATTGAATACTTTGGAAAGAAACAAAAGAATAAATTTAAAACAGATATTTAAATTACTGTGGAGACAGGTGTGGGCCAATCCACTAAAAGACTGGGGAACAAATAGTTTCTTAAAAAAAAAAAAAGGCTAATCATGTTTGAACTTATTTCAAAAGTTTGGAAAACAAATATACACTTTAGTATTAATGTTAAAATTAAATAATTTAGTTAGAATGTGTCACTTTTTTTGTTCATAATTTTAAAAAGTTTTTAATTAGTCTACCAATTCCCAATCGTTTCTGCATTGGATAATAGCACTTTTACTCTTTTTTTTTGCTTAATTTTGACCTACTAAATTTGTTAGTCCTCTACTCATTACCTCACTCTCTGTGAAAAAACACTCTTTTTTTAATATTTTCTTTGAATTGTTGGTTATTTTTCCATAGTTGAAGATGCCAAAGCAAGGAAAGAAACACTATTCCATAAGAGATGTGTTTAGAGAGGGGCCACCAGGACTCAATAACAACATGCTAAAGTTTGGCTAGGTGAGATTTGTTTGTTTTCTTACAAGGAATGAATTTACAATTACTTTAAGGAATATAAACCAGTGCTATAGTATTTCTGTTTATTTTATTTACTTCTGAATTAATATTTCACATTTTGATAAAAGGATTTGAAGTAGCTAATGGTAAAAACAATTCACTAAGACTGAACCATTAACAGAGAATTGATTTTATCTAGCATTTATTGCACTCCAATTTTATGTTGCATTTGAAATTGTCCTTGCATTTTATTTTATTTTATTTGTTTCCAGGCCTGTAGGACTATGCCCAAGGGCATTTTCCTTCAGTGCTTATCATGCTACTTCTGGTCCTGTCAGTGACTATAGATAGCTTCCTTGCAGTAGTGAGAGCACTGTTCTTGCCCATCCTGCTGGTCCGTGTTTGCATTTTAAAATTTAAGAATTGTACACAGTTGTTTTTTCAGTTATATAAAATTTCATGTATTTTTCTTCTCTTCCTACCCTCTTGATGTTTTAGTAACTTGAAAGAATGGAAACTTTATGTAAACTATGATGCAAATCTACTTAAAGCCCCAAAGAAGAACTTATCTATAATACCTTTTAACATATAGTCTGAGTTTCTTTTGTTTGGTTGTTCACAAATAAATATGTACACATGAAAGGGAAGATTGTTGCTTTAGAAGAAAACTGTGTAATAGAGATTTCGTTTTTTATGTATGGCTAGAATATCTATAAAAATAAAATTTAGGACTTGCCTACTTATGATTTTGTAATTTTAATCTGAAAAGTTTCATCACTATTTTTTTTTTGCCACCCTTCACCAGGACTATGCCAGTTTATAAACTATAAATTTTTTTTGTTTCATTTTCTTCAATAGTTTCAAAGCTATAAAAATTCCATCACATTGTTCATGAGTCTGATTTACTGACTTTATAAATATGTCCCACTACTTGAATGGCAACAGTGAATTTATTAATTTCTATCAGACAATTAGGACAGATGACTGAGCTCAGGACACCTATCCTTGGATGAGAGCATTGTGATACCCTAACACATGATTTGACTTGGGATCCAATAGTGGTCATCTTGTCATGTCACTAGGTGTACAGTAGAACAAAAGAGTATTGATTTGATATGATACCTACAATTATTACAAGTGCCTGAGCCCTGTGGTAGAGGAAAGAAAATTATTAGAAATTTGAATTTATTTTATCCCAGAAGTCTCTCTGTTGGGGCCTCAAAAATATATTTTATTTTGTTTGATCAAAATAAAGACAGCTTTTGAAAAAAAAAGATGTCCAGTGTGACTGATGTGGAATTTTCATAATAGATCCAAACATAGAAATTGGAAGATCAAATATCTATTTTACCTAATAAAATATCCATTTAAAAGAAAAAGTTGAAGAGGTTCATTACAGTTCTGATCTGCTCATTCCATTAAAGAAATTATTAAAGATTGCTTCAGGATGTGGCCAAAGTAATGAAGTGCTCAGAGTAATGTCTTATAAATGTCATTCTTACAACTAATGGCTTCTGAGTAGCCACTTTAAATATTAAACCTTTTAAACTTTTCTTTTTTGTTTTGCATATTATGTTTTACAGAAAGAGACTTTCTCCTTATGAAGTATGCAGCCTCTTATACATTGGCTTGAATGCACATTCACATGTGTGTTTATGTATACAGGATATTCATACTGTAATCCAGAGATTCCACTTGATTCTAATTATCAGTGTGTATTTTAATTTAGGATGAACAGATATGAAGCTTATGTACCAGCCTTCATTTCTATATTTAAATTTGTTCTCTCCCAGTCTCAGCAAAAGGAGAATCACTTTCCAATATAAAAGAACTGTAAATATGTGGCCATGTTCACAGTTTCAAGGAGAGACTCTTTGATGTAATTTAGGGCCTACTCCAGAATAATATTGCCTGGGTGAAAATCTGATATGGCTACTTGTTTGCTGCATGATAAGCTTCATAACTTGTTCTTACTTCAGTTTCCTAAAATATAGAATGGACTTGTTACCCACTGCTATTTCTGTGTCCAGCCTGTGTCTATTCCTGTTGTACAGAATCTCTTCAGTTCCATCAAGATACTTTGTGCTTGATGAATTAAATCCAAAATTCAATCTAACTTTTGTTTTCCTCTACTAATCTGAACCAACCAGAAATTTCACTTTGAAATGTACTTCCAGTCTTTTTTTTAAAGTGATCTTGTTTTGTGTCACCCTTACTTTTATATTTTTATGTCCTACTCTTAGTAGTATAAAAATAGTTTGTCCTTTTAACTCAAATTGTGTGTAGGTGTGTGTATGTGTTGTATGTGAGGAAAAAGTGAGTTAACTACACTAATTGATGTTATGTAATTAGATTTTTCCCCCATTCTACTAAAATAATAGAACATTACAAAGGCTTAAATTTTACTTGACGATGCCCTGGCTAACTCACATAATTCATTTTTTTTTTTACTTTAAAAAAGTACATTATTAGAAAAAGCATATGTTATTGTATTATTTTTCTGGATTAAAAACTAAATAATTTTTTCCTCTTTCTGTTGGATCTATTATTTCCCCCCTTTCTGTTGGATCTATATAATCTATCTATTATCTATTATGTTTGGATCTCTTATTCTAACATTCTAACATTCTCCATTTTTCTATAGCTGGGATATTTCTCAGAGGAACTGAGTCTAAATTTTATTTTCAAAGATGAATGAGACTAATCACATAAAATATTAAAAGGTAAGGAAGGAGGAAATTCATGACAATAAGGATAAAAAGCTTTCTAAATTGGTGAGATAAATTGGGTCTGTACCTATTGTGGAGTCCTAGGGATGAAGTGGCATTTGTCTGTCTAGGAATGATAATGAATCCATGAACATTATTGTCAATGTTGAAAAGTTCAGGGTTCACCAAAGTGAGGAACTAAAAATAATCCATTATACTGATAATATAGAGGTCCCATGCAGTGGATTGGTGAAAATGGTGTTCTACCAGCTGAGTTTGATTGAAAAAAACAATGGTCATGGTAAGTATAGATTCTTGCTATTCATCAGTAGTGTATATGTGAGGGCTTGTTAGAAAATACAGATTCTCAGGTTCCTCCAGACAACCCCTGCATTAAAATCTGTAGTTTTGGGGCTGGGGATATGGCTCAAGCGGTAGCATGCTTGCCTGGCATGCGTGCGGCCCAGGTTGGATCCTCAGCACCACATACAAACAAAGATGTGTATGCCGAAAACTAAAAAATAAATATTAAAACTCTCTCTCTCTCTCTCTCTCTCTCTCTGTGTGTGTGTGTGTGTGTGTGTGTGTGTGTGTGTCTGTCTCTCTCTCTCTCTTTAAAAAAAAAATCTGTAGTTTAAGAAGTCATGCAGGTGATTGTTCATTGCAGTTTAGTGTGAAAAGTATTGGTCTAGATACCAGTTCCAATAAAGTTAGCTATGAAAAGAGGGAAAAGGAACTAAGAGTAAGGAAATAGAGGAAGACATATAATTATTACATTTTATTGTTATCATGGAAGAGATTGAGCACATGAGAAGTTAGGATGCACAACATTGAAAATATATATGGACACCAAATAATGGTGCTGCGACGTTCATAAAAGAAATTCTCCTCAAGTTCAAGAATCAAATAGACCACAACACAATAATTATGGGTGACTTCAACACACCTCTCTCACCATTGGACAGATCTTTCAAACAAAAGTTGAATAAAGAAACTATAGAACTCAATATCACAATCAACAACCTAGACTTAACTGACATATATAGAATATATCAACCAACATCAAGTGGCTATACTTTTTTCTCAGCAGCACATGGATCCTTCTCAAAAATAGACCATATATTATGCCATAGGGCATCCCTCAGTAAATATACAGGGGTGGGGATAATACCATGCATTTTATCTGATCATAATGGAATGAAAATGGAAATCAATGATAAAAGAAGGAAGGAAAAATCCTACATCACATGGAAAATGAACAATATGTTACTGAATGATCAATGGGTTACAGAAGACATAAAGGAGGAAATCAAAAAATTCTTAGAGATAAATGAAAATACAGACACAACATATCGGAATCTATGGGACACAATGAAAGCAGTTTTAAGAGGGAAATTCATCGCCTGGAGGTCATTCCTCAAGAAAAGGAAAAACCAACAAATAAATGAGCTCACACTTCATCTCAAAGCCCTAGAAAAGGAAGAGCAAAACAACAGCAAATGTAGCAGAAGGCAAGAAATAATTAAAATCAGAGCGGAAATCAATGAAATTGAAACAAAAGAAACTATTGAAAAAATTAACAAAACTAAAAGTTGGTTCTTTGAAAAAATAAATAAGATCGACAAACCCCTAGCCATGCTAACGAAGAGAAGAAGAGAGAGAACTCAAATTACTAACATACGGGATGAAAAAGGCAATATCACAACAGACGCTACAGAAATAAGGAAGACAATTAGAAACTATTTGGAAAACCTATATTCCAATAAAATAGAAGATAGTGAAGACATCGATAAATTCCTTAAGTCATATGATTTTCCCAGACTGAGTCAGGAGGATACTCACAACTTAAACAGACCAATATCAATAGATGAAATAGAAGAAGCAATCAAAAGACTTCCAACCAAGAAAAGCCCAGGACCGGATGGGTATACAGCGGAGTTTTACAAAACCTTTAAAGAAGAATTAATACCAATACTTTTCAAGTTATTTCAGGAAATAGAAAAAGAGGGAGCTCTTCCAAATTCATTCTATGAGGCCAACATCACCCTGATTCCGAAACCAGACAAAGACACCTCAAAGAAAGAAAACTACAGACCAATATCTCTGATGAACCTAGATGCAAAAATCCTCAATAAAATTCCTGTGAATCGGATACAAAGGCACATAAAAAAAATTGTACACTATGATCAAGTAGGATTCATCCCTGGGATGCAAGGATGGTTCAATATACGGAAATCAATAAAGGTTATTCACCACATCAATAGACTTAAAGATAAGAACCATATGATCATCTCAATAGACACAGAAAAAGTATTTGACAAAGTACAGCATCTCTTTATGTTCAAAACACTAGAAAAACTAGGGATAACAGGAACTTACCTCGACATTGTAAAAGCTATCTATGCCAAGACTCAGGCTAGCATCATTCTCAATGGAGAAAAATTGAAGACATTCCCCCTAAAATCTGGAACAAGACAGGGATGCCCTGTATCACCACTTCTATTCAATATAGTTCTCGAAACACTGGCCAGAGCAATTAGACAGACGAAAGAAATTAAAGGCATAAAAATAGGAAAAGAAGAAGTTAAATTATCACTATTTGTGGATGACATGATTCTATACCTAGAAGACTCAAAAGGGTCTGCAAAGAAACTACTAGAACTAATGAATGAATTCAGCAAAGTGGCAGGATATAAAATCAACACGCATAAATCAAAGGCATTTCTGTATATCAGCGACAAAACTTCTGAAATGGAAATGAGGAAAAACACTCCATTCACAATATCCTCAAAAAAAAAAAAATAAAATACTTGGGAATCAACCTAACAAAAGAGGTGAAAGATTTATACAACGAAAACTACAAAACCCTAAAAAGAGAAGTAGAAGAAGATCTTAGAAGATGGAAAAATATAAACTGTTCATGGATAGGCAGAACTAACATCATCAAAACGGTGATATTACCAAAAGTTCTCTATAGGTTTAATGCAATCCCAATCAAAATCCCAACAGCATTTCTTGTAGAAATAGATAAAGCCATCATGAAATTCATATGGAAAAATAAAAGACCCAGAATAGCAAAAGCAATTCTAAGCAGGAAGCGTGAATCAGGTGGTATAGAGATACCAGATTTCAAACTATATTACAGAGCAATAGTAACAAAGACAGCATGGTACTGGTACCAAAACAGGCGGGTGGACCAATGGTACAGAATAGAGGACACAGAGACTAATCCACAAAGCTACAACTATCTTATATTTGATAAAGGAGCTAAAAGCATGCAATGGAGGAAGGATAGCATCTTCAACAAATGGTGCTGGGAAAACTGGAAATCCATATGCAACAAAATGAAACTGAATCCCCTCCTCTCGCCATGCACAAAAGTTAACTCAAAGTGGATCAAGGAGCTAGATATCAAATCAGAGACTCTGCGTCTGATAGAAGAAAAAGTTGGCTCCGATCTACATATTGTGGGGTCAGGCTCCAAATTCCTTAATAGGACACCCATAGCCCAAGAGTTAATAACAAGAATCAACAAATGGGACTTACTTAAACTGAAAAGTTTTTTTCTCAGCAAGAGAAACAATAAGAGAGGTAAATAGGGAGCCTACATCATGGGAACAAATTTTTACTCCTCACACTTCAGATAGAGCCCTAATATCCAGAGTATACAAAGAACTCAAAAAATTAAACAATAAGAAAACAAATAACCCAATCAACAAATGGGCCAAAGACCTGAACAGACACTTCTCAGAGGAGAACATACAATCAATCAACAAGTACATGAAAAAATGCTCACCATCTCTAGCAGTCAGAGAAATGCAAATCAAAACCACCCTAAGATACCATCTCACTCCAGTAAGATTGGCAGCCATTATGAAGTCAAACAACAACAAGTGCTGGGGAGGACATGGGGAAAAGGGTACTCTTGCACATTGCTGGTGGGGCTGCAAACTGGTGCGGCCAATTTGGAAAACAGTATGGAGATTCCTGGGAAAGCTGGGAATGGAACCACCATTCGACCCAGCTATTGCCCTTCTTCACTATTCCCTGAAGACCTTGAAAGAGCGTACTACAGGGATACTGCCACATCGATGTTCATAGCAGCAAAATTCACAATTGCTAGACTGTGGAACCAACCCAGATGCCCTTCAATAGATGAATGGATAAAAAAATGTGGCATTTATACACCATGGAATATTATGCAGCACTAAAAAATGACAAAATCATGGAATTTGCAGGGAAATGGATGGCACTAGAGCAGATTATGCTTAGTGAAGCTAGCCAATCCCTAAAAAACAAATACCAAATGTCTTCTTTGATATAATGAGAACAACTAAGAATAGAGCAGAGAGGAAGAGCAGGAAGAAAACATCAACATTAAACAGATACATTAGGTGGGAGGGAAAGGGAGAGAAAAGGGAAATTGCATGGTAATGGAGGGAGACCCTCATTGTTATACAAAATTTCACATAAGAGGTTGTGAGGGGAATGGGAAAATAAACAAGGAGAGAAATGAATTACAGTAGATGGGGTAAAGAGAGAAGATGGGAGGGGAGGGGAGGGAGGATAGTAGAGGATAGGAAAGGTAGCAGAATACAACAGTTACTAATAGGGCATTATGTAAAAATGTGGATGTGTAACCGATGTGATTCTGCAATCTGTATATGGGGTAAAATTGGGAGTTCATAACCAACTTGAATCTAATGTATGAAATATGATATGTCAAGAGCTTTGTAATGTTTTGAACAACCAATAAAAAAATTTAAAAAAAAGAAAATATATATGGATTTGGAAAGTATATTTTAGAGAAACTAAGATATAAAAGATATAAGATCTAGAATCACATTTCAAATGACATTTATCTGCAGAGTCCATGC
This sequence comes from Spermophilus citellus, assembly GCF_964194105.1. NCBI lineage: Eukaryota > Metazoa > Chordata > Mammalia > Rodentia > Sciuridae > Spermophilus > Spermophilus citellus. The sequence goes on from NC_138189.1 coordinate 45,106,783, forward strand.
CCATTATTCATGGTCGAAGTTAATTTTTAATAAGAAGGAATAAATTGAATTAAACGATAAATGAAAGCTATGATGTCTATGGTGTTATTTTTGGCATTATCAGGGATGATACCAGGTAGTGTAGAAATTGCTTACTTCATTTATTTCCCAAACTTTTTATCTAGAAAGCAAGTCAATTTGGCTAACATTTTGTGAAATTGGGCATTCATAACAAATGAAGTTGATACTATTATTTTGGCAACTAAATATGAAAAACTTGAATTAAAATGTAAGTTCATATAAACCTCCTCAGGCTCCTAGCTGGCAGTAATGTAGTATTGTGTTTTCACCCTAAATAATCTTACTAGTTGAGGTACTCTGTGTTTGAGCTACATAGATTACTCAGCTTCAGGAATTATCTTAAGCTAAACAAAGCTGCCTCGCCCTCTCTTTGGTTAACCCACACTCAGACTTTGTAGGTGCACAAAGATCTAGCCTTCTTGCTTTAATCTTATCTCCAGAATGCTATGTTGAATCATCAGGAGCCTCAGTTACAAATGCATTATAGTCCAATTTAATGGTTTACTGGAGCCTGATGTAATTTGGAAACTAGAGAAAAAAATTATTGGATATTTCAGGGAAAGTATTTTATCATTTTGCTTTATCAGTTTCATTAGATTTGAGGCAGACAATAAATATCAACGTTCCTATTCTTACATTTTTGCATGACCTTGTTGCAGAATAGTTGTGGGAAATTAAAGTGCATGAATGGTATTTTATCAACTTTTTCCTCTTAAAATTTTGTCTTGAGATAGAGTTCCAAAGTTCACGTTTCCTGACATCTCAGCTGTTTTAAGATTGAACATAGCTCTCTAATGCAAAAGATTAAATTGGCTTTAACAGAGAGAATAGGACTTGGTTTTCATTCACAAATTGCCATGGGAACATGAGTGTTGCAAAGGTATTATACCTCTCATCAGAAACATATCACCTAATTTGGGATATCTCAAACAATGATATTCAAAACCTCCCAAGCATGATCATGCAGAATATTGAGGTCAGAAGACCAGTCATTTTCATAATTTAACACTGTTCCAAGTATTCCAGTGGTACCAATTTAATAAATCATAACTTCATTTGGTATAGCATTAGAATCAGTAGAAATTTCTAACAGTCTAATTAGCTTAAACATGTATAGGTAAAATGAACAAGTCCAAATATAAGACAACAGAAATTATAGGGAGATGGAAATGCTAACATTATAACAGGTAAAATGAACCCTGTAGTTTTTCTTGTGGTCACAACTTGTCTTACAAAAGAATCCCATTGAAAATAAGATATGATATTAATTTAAATGTGAAATATTAATCTTTGACATTTTACTAATTTCTTGTGCTATCTACTTTACAGAAAAACCAAAGGAAAATTGTTTTCCTTTTTTCAGTAGATGTATGAAATTTGCATTTTATCCAGGCAGGTATGTTTATATTTATTTTTAATTTTACTTCAATGTTGCTGAGAGCAATTTAGTTTAAGATGTGTAGAAAGAGAACTTTTCTATTCAGTTCCTTAGCCCAGTTGTTGATTGGATTATTATTATTTTTTTATGTTAAGTTTTTTGAGTTCTTTATATATGCTGGAAATTAGTGCTCTGTCTGATGTGCAGTAAAGATATTCTCCCACTGTGTAGGTTCTCTGTTCATGGTATTGATCGTTTCCTTTGCTGAGAAGAAACTTTTTAGTTTGAATCTATCTCATTTATTGATTCTTGATTTTATTTCTTGCACTTTAGCAGTCTGTTTAAGGAAGGCAGGACCTAATCCAACTTTTTCTTCTATTAGGCACAGGGTCTCTGATCTAATTCCTAGGTCTTTGATCCACTTTGAGTTGAGTTTTGTGCATGGTGAGAGATAGTGATTTAACTTTATTTATTTTGATGCATATGGATTTCCAGTTTTCCCAGCTTCATTTGTTGAAGAGGCTATCTTTTCTCCAATGTATGCTTTCAGTGCCTTTGTCTAGTATGAGATAACTAGAGATAAACAATTAATTAACAAATATATGAGAAAATGTTCAGCATCTCTAGTAATTAGAAAAATGCAAATTAAAACTAAGATTTCATCTCATTCCAATCAGAATGGCAATTATCAAGTATAAAAGCAACAACAAATGTTGGTGAGGATGTGGGGGAAAAGGCACACTCATACATTGCTGGTAGCACTACAAATTGGTGCAACCACTCTGGAAAGCAGTATGGAGATTCCTTAGAAAACTTGGAATGGAACCACCATTTGATCCAGCTATCCAACTCCTCAGTCTATACCCAAAGAACTTAAAATCAGCATAGTATAGTGACACAACCACATTAATGTTTATAGCAGGTCAATTCACAATAGCTAAGCTGTGGACTCAAACTAGATGCCCTTCAATAGATGAATGGATAAAGAAACTGTGGCATATATACACAATGGGATATTATTGAACATTAATAGAGAATAAAATTATAGCATATGCAGATATATGGATGGAGTTGGAGAATATCATGCTAAGAAAAATAAACCAATCCCCCCAAATCAAAGGCCAAATCTTTTCACTGATAAGTTGATGCTGATTCATAATAGGGGTGGGGGGCATGGAAGGAGTGGAGGAACTTTGGATTGGCCAAAGGGAGAGGAAAGAGGGTTGTTCATATGGGGGTAGAAAAGATGGTGGAATGATATGGACATCATTACTCTAGAGCATGTATGATTGCAGAAACGGTATAACTCTACATTGTGTACAGAGAAATGAAAATTGTGTTCCATTTGTGTACAATGAAACAAAATGTATTCTGCTGTCATGTATAACTAATTAGAACAGACTTTTTAAAATTAAAATAAAAAAGACATCTTTTCTAACCAAAAACAAAAAAAAAGAAAAAACAAAAAGCATTGCTTCTTTTATCCCTTACATTTAAACAAAAGGTTGCTCCTATATTGAATGTTTGTATTGCTCCAAAATTCATATGCTGAAACCCTACCTCTTAAAAGAATGGCATTACCAGGTGGAGTCTGTAGAAGACATTTAGGCTTATATGAGGTCCAAGAGAACTCCTTTGCCTCTCTTTGCCATTTGAGGGCATGGTAAAGACATCTCTCCCTCCCCAGGCACCACATATGCCAACTTGATCTTGGACTTTCCACCTCTAGACCTGTGCGGAAGCAAACTTCTGTTGTTGAGGAGTCAGTTAGTAGTATTTTGTTACAGAAACCCAAACAGATTAAGGCAATGGCAATCTGAATATAATTCCATTTTCATGAGACAAATTATTCTTTCATGCAAACTTCATTTTTCTAATCATTAACCAATTAGTATTATTTTTTCTTCCCTCATTATTCTGTGAGCAATTGAAATTACCTTATTTCTAATGACTTAGTATAGACAAGTACATAGGTAACCTGTTTTCCTACACAACTATTACAAAATACATTGTTTTTCTAATGATTTTTTAAATGCTCTGATTTATCAAAGAAAACAATAGTTTCTCAGAAAATATGAGTTAGCTATTTATTTTCCTTTTTTGAAAAATAAATATACATTTTTGTTTGCTTGTATAAGACAAATATTTTGTTTTCATGAAAGAATTTCAGTTAAATTCCTTTTTACAATGATCTCTTTACTATTTTACATTCTCTATCTTACACATTAAGAAAATTCATTTGAATGCTTAGTTGTTTATTCTTACTGTGCTGTTCTTAAACGTTCCTCATTATCGTATATATTTCTGAGAGAGACTAACTGAAACTATTTATAATATTGTAGATAGATTATAACTAACTCTTGAAAGAAAATCAGTGAGGAATAGAATGTTAGAAAATAAAGTAGCATAGATTTATTTTATTCTGTTCCTAAACAGAAAATAAGTAAGTGAAGGTATTTTCAGTTTCAGCAATTAAGCAACAACAAAAAGTTACATGAAAATAATTTTCACTTAATGGGAAATGCTTCAGAATAGATTTTCCATTTGATAGCATGACCCATTTCTGAGCTTATTATAATCTAATTAATGTTAAAGAGAAAATTGAAAATATTTTTATTATTTTTCTTCCTTCATACCTAGAACAAAAAATATGACTATAATTTTATTGCTACTGAGTCTTTCCTAAAAATGAACTGGCAGATGCTATTAGTAGGTTAATTGATTTAATAATATTCCTTTGAATAAACTAGCATTTCTGATTTGAACTGCTTTCTCAATTGATTAGCACTATATAATAGAATTCTATTAAATTTTATTAATTAAAGTGTATAGAAAGAACAAAAAGGAATTCGGTTCTAAATTTTTTAGCTAATTCGTTAACATTTAGAGGTCTAAGAAATTATTGCATTTTCAATTTGTTAAATACATGGCATTTGTTAGTAATAATTAGCTGCATGCATTGCTTTTTAAAAGGCTCTTTAAAGTACTTACAGCCTTTTAAAAAATGACAATAGAAAAAAAAAGTGTGTTAATAGTCTAGAAGTGTGTTTATTTTTAACTGCCAGCAAGTAGCCCCTTCCAGGGATTTCCTAAATGGAAGAAATCCAGATTACTTAAAATAGCTTTTAGAGCAGCTTCAGTCTTAGGAAAAGAGGGAGAAAAGGGACTGCTATAGATAACCAGAAAGGCAGATATGCCAGTTAATCTAGAGATGTGAGGAGGGCCATTGTGGCTCTATTTTTTTTCCTGAAAAAACTAATGCTGAAGTTCTGTGGGAAAAAAAAAAAAAACTTGCTATTTCTTTTAGAGAAATATTGCATTCAATTCTCGTCAATTTGGTCAAAGGCCAAATGGTTCCATGTTGAAATCATTATCTGGTCAAAGTTCAACCAAAAACAAGGTTCAACATTATAGAAGAATTTCTGGTAGTCAGGGATTGATATAAAGTTTAACATAATATTTCATTATTATTAAAATTACATTAAATATTTAAGAGAACTTGTAAAAAATTTTTGACATTATTGTACAAAACTGGTAATTTCTCAGCTTTTCAACTTCTGTTGCAAAAAAAAAGTTTGCATTTGTTTCTCTAACTTTCCTATAAATCTTTAAGCATTTTTCTACTTTTTATAATTTTATGTTATGTCTAAATGAATTATAGCATTATAATATTTTTCTGATTTTGAAGCAGTCATTTCAGAAACTTTTGAGGGATGAAATTAAATGGCAATATTTCTAAAAAAATAATCATTACCTAAATAGAATTATACACACCAAATTATATAATGCTAAAAATATTTATTTAGATTATTGTAGAAGGGGAAGGTGGTAGATTAGAGTAAGGGAACACTTTTCAGTTACTTCATGACCTGAGATTAAAGCATATAGATACTAGACATTTATGTTAGGGCCGTATATTGGTTGTTACCATTATTGAAGTTCTTTGCCCTCCTTTTTCAAGAGAGTCTGGAAAATTAGTACTCTATAGGCTCAAACTCAATGGGTTGGGATCCTGCTGCACACTACTCCATCAAAAGTGACAGTGAACTTCACACCATTCACAAATAAATCCTACTCGAACTCCAATAACACTTCAACACCTAGAAAAGGGGATATATAATCCCCAAATGAAGGTTGGACCCTAAGATGGATACTCATACAACCAAATCAGAGAGAAGTCTCAAGACAATAGCTCAAAAAAAACTCATAGTATTCCAGGAGTTGTTTAAGAGTGAATTAAATTAAAGAATAAAGTTCTACAATTGCAGACTGAATAGAATTTGATATTGAAATTAGCACATGGATTATATTGAGCCCAGATGATGAAACTAAAATACAGCAACAACACAGAACTCACTAAATAAAATAAAATAAAATAAAATAAAACATGCACACATTTTTTAAAAAAGGAAGTGTGAAGTGTAATTCACCTAAATGGATGTGCAAGTCCAAGACATCTGAAAAGTTGAGAAAAGAGGCAAATGAGTCTTCCCCTAAACTTATAATTCCTCATAAAACAGGAATTCATGGATACAGAAGTAGATGAAATTCCAGGAAAAGACTATAAAAAAACTAATTATAAAATGTTTGATTCGCTAAAAGAAGATCTCATGAATGAATTAAGTAAGCAAATACAGGAGATAAAAACCGGTTCATTAAAGGAGAGAAACTTAAAAAAATCAGAACCCCTAAAAATTGAAGACACACTGAATCAATTTAAATATTCACCTGAAAGTATCATCAACAGATTAGATTATACAGAAAATAGAATTTAAGGCCTCAAACACAGAACCTCAGGTGTTGAAGATGTGGTATATGATCTTGAATACCCAGTATTCAATAAAGAAAAAATACAATAAAAGAAATAGATCAGAATATATACAAGAACAGTGAAACAACATCAAGAGATCAAATTTGAGAGTCATTGCTTAGAAGAGACTATGGAGATGCAGGATAATGTCATTGAAATACTTTCAGTGAAATAATATCATACTAGTTCCCTAACCTTAGAAATGAGATGAACATACCCATACAGAAGTCATATAGAACCTGAGTTGGGCAAGAACAAAAAGGAATCTCAAGGAATTAAAAAATAATAAATCATGCAAAGATAAGCTGGCAACTATGGTAATGCTTAAATACAGCATCTTTGATGGTATCCTTTAAGACTATAGTTGAGTCTAAGTGTCAGTACTTCTGGGCTTGTCTTATGTCTGTCTCCCGGGGGCTCAGGTAATTACTGCAATCAGATTTCACCTTTCAGTGGAGGAGTTCACATCTTGTGTGCTCTTTTCCTTTTGTATAGTTAGGAATTATCTAAATTTATCTATTTTTGCCAATGTCATTGAGTGGACCTGGAGTCTAAGGGCCGAAGGAGTAACTAGAGTTGTTACAGAGTCACGTGCAAACCCTTTTGCCTCAATGTTGCTTTGTCCTGACAATTATCCACATGTAGCAGGCAAAGGGACCCCAGCCCACCCCTTCCTCCCCCAAAATCTGAAGTTCTAGTTCTATGGCTGCCAGTTGCTTATAGAACCTGGCCTTTCTTGCCCCTTGAGCTGATATCATTCTGTTATTGAGTAGGAACACAGTTCCAGTGCAGAGGTGACAGCAAGGTCATTTTAGTTTTATGTGAAATAATTTGAAAGTAGAAAATGACCCAAATCTCTATTAAAGGGTGTGAAAAACATTCCGGTGCATCCATATTATGGAATTCTAGTGAGAATTAAAGTTACTAATATAAGAAATCACATGGATAAATTTTTAAAATATTTATTTTTTGCAACTGTAGTTGAACACAGTACCTTTATTTTATTTATTTACTTATTTATTTATTTTTTATGTGGTGTTGAGGATCGAACCCAGGGCCTTGCATGTGCAAGGCGAGCGCTCTACCCCTGAGCCATAACCCAGCCCCAACATGGAAGAATTTTAAAAGCATAAGAAAATGAAGAAACCAGGTTCAAAAATTGAAATGTTTTAACATACTTATTGTATTAAATCCAGTGCAGACAATGCCACAATGATAGGAAACTTAGGTTGAGTCTACAGGAGGAGACTGATGGCCCAAGAACGTGATGAAACATTTTGCAATGTTTATATAGTTTTGTAAATGGATTTTTGGTTGTGGTTTTTGAAATTCATTGAATTACTCAGTTAAAATTGGTGGATTTTGTTATATATGTATTATATTTGAATAAAATAATTCTTTTAAAAATGAACAAAGAGGTGTATTGATAAAATACAAAAAGAAATATTTTGTCCGTAGATGCCACATAAGTAAAATTGCTATGCACTATCTTGTCTTCAATGTATATTTATGAAGCTAAAGTATATATTAATTCAAAAGCTTGAATAAATGTAAGGCTGTTACAAACAAAAATTTTCTTACACGATGAGAGAATAAATTTTGCATAAAATTTCCATTTTACCTACCAAGTATTTAAATAGAAATAAAAATATATAATTAGACCTTAAACAATGAGTGACTAGAAAATATGTTTCAGTTGAGGATGAGGGTATATCACTGAGAGAGAGGAAATAATATCACCCCCCAAATCCAAATTTCTTCAAAATTTTACAACACTTCCTACTTTATCTAGGATTCTGTGCACATACTGTCATTTAAATAAATTTAGAATTTAAAAGTTATTATTCTAGACAAACAAAAATGTTTTTGCACTATAACTAACAAATTCTTTTCTTCTCTTTCAACAGTCAACAAAAGCTATCTATTAATTATATAAAACACAATTTCTAATAAAAATGAGTCATCAACCTTGCAAAGTATGTCACCTGTTCAATTTATGTTACTGTTTCATTTTTTTTTATTTTTTTATTATTTTATTGTTGGTTGTTCAAAACATTACATAGTTCTTAATATACCATATTTCACAGAATGATTCAAGTGGGTTATGAACTCCCACCTTTACCCCGTATACAGGTTGCTGTGTCACATCAGTTACATTTCCATTGATTTACAAATTGCCTTTCTAGTGACTGATGTATTCTGCTGTCTATCCCATTCTCCACTATCCCCCCTCCCCTCCCCTCCCCTCCCCTCCCCTCCCCTTCTCTCTCTCCACCCCCCTTTACTGTAAATCGTTTCTTACACTTATATAATTTCTCTCCTACTCCTCCTTTCCTCTTATATGTAATTTTTTAATCAGAGCTTCCACTTAAATGGTTCTTTTTTTTTCTTTTTCATTGTTACAGAATGAAGGAATTGTTAGTAATTGACCTTCGTAATTAGATTTCAAAGATGAAAAATTTTAGTCATGACAGGATGACAGAACAGAGTGATTAACAAAGGAAAAGCAAAGTTTCTATGAACTTAACACACTTGAAATGTTCCCATTTATAAGCATGTCAGTTTACTACTAAATAAGAATTATTGTTGAGGAAAACAGAATGCTCTATGATTTTTTTTCTTCATGTTAAACTGTGCATAATTGTATTTCCTGCAAATAGGGAATATTTGTGCCTTTAAAACTGGGCCAAGGAGAAAGCAAATAGTGGTGATGCCAATCAGGAGAAAGATACAGATAAAAATTGTTACAAACACATAAAACAAGCAAAAATGGAAAAGGCATATTTGCATATCAATTTAACTGAATATTATTTAGTAAATATTTGGAATTTGTCATGTTTTGAAGAACACAGCAGATAAATTTAGTTACAATTTACAATCTATTACTCAAAATATGTATAATACCATAAGACAAGTACTCCCTGCTGGTCTTGAGGATGAGCCATATGACATCATGCAGACTGACATTTTAGCCAACTATGATACCACAGGAATCTGAGTTTAACTCCAACTTTCCTGGAATGAAATAGTTGTCTTTACTTTCTCCAAGGAACTATTTCAATCTCTGCAATCCTCACTGAGGAACATATACCTTTCTCCGTAGACTAAAAAGCCCAAGCTAGACCACGCCCATTATGTGGTTGTGTGGATGAGTAGGTATTTTCTTGTTCAGTTTGTGTGATTGTCTATGTAGAAGGAAAAAGCAAAATTGGTAGATTAAAGGTGGACCACAGACTCTCTAGAAAAGAGTTCCCCCTCAGAGCAAGAATCCTTCTTATCAGACTTGTTTTAGGTGTGAGTTTGGACCCACTGAGAATGACTTGGAACCTGAGTGGTAAATAAAGAGAGAAAACCAAGCTGCTCTTTGAAAATGGAAAAAGGACTTTGGGGACTGGAATGAGGATTACTAAGGGTATAAATGTAAGTAGGTTTGTAGAGAAATAGGGTCTACAAGAATGTAAGAGACTAAAGTATGTGTGAAAGAAGATTCTGTGACAATTTCATTATTACAAGAATACCTAAGACACTATTAAAGGCAGGGTATGTAGCAATAGTGCAAAACTCATTTTTACCATCTTAGTCTCTGACATAAATGATAAAAGTGGACAGATAATGAGACTGAGGAATTTATGAAACTTAAATGCAAATCTTTATGTCTTTTCTCAATAGTTAGCTCCTACTTATGCTTCATCTTTTATTGAATGTTTAAATTCAGTAAACCAAACATACCAATTACTAGTAAAGGAATAGAGAAAAGAAAATGCTCATTCATTGCTGGTGAGAATGCACAATAGAACCACCACTGTGAGGAAGATAGTTCAGCAGTTTTTTAAATAGTTATAAACAACTCTACTGTATGATTTAGCAATTGCACTCCTTGATATTTGCTCAATATACTTCAGAATTTATGTTTGCACTTAATTTGATAAACTCATCATTATAAAATATTTTCCATAATTATCCTAATCTGAGGTCAATCAAGTTACCATTTGATAGGTGATGTATGAATAAACTGTAATCCATCAAATAATGGATTGTTATGCAACTTTAAAAAGAATAGATAACAAGCCATGAGAAGACTTAAATGAATCTTAAATACACATTACTAAATAAAATAAGCCAGTATAAAAATGTTAAACTATGTGATTCTATTATGACATACTGAGAAGAAAAAGTGAATAGATCAATGAATGGATTTCAGATATTTAGATTGGGAAAGGATTATGCAGGGGAAACACAGTAGAATTTTGGAGTAGTGAAAATATTCACAGCATGATAGTTGTGAATACATGCCACTATTCAAGGATTTATGTATATGTAGAATTTGAGAGATCATAGTGAATCCTAAAGTATGAAAATCTTTCAGAGGAGGTCGTGGAAGTTTAGGACATAATATCAAGACAAAAGAATCCCAAAGGTAATTAAAAATGTAAGAAACAAAGTTACCACTGTGCGTTTGGGATGGGTGCAAGTGGCTGACCTAAGCAACTTTGGAAATTAATAAAATTTTAAGACCAAAAGCAACATGTTTATAATACTGTACATTTTGATAAAGTTGTTTCACATGTAGTACAGGTGAACAATTCTGAAACCAGTGTACATGTACCAGAAATTTAAGAATTACGTATGGATGGCAAACAATGGGAGCCACTAGACAAGGTACCTCTGCCCTCTGTCACCCTTCCTCTTCAAGATTGTACCAGAAATCTTAACTAATGCCATGAGAAGAGAAACAAAAATAAAAGGTATATTGAAAGAAAGAAGTTAAACTATCTTTTTTTTTTTGCAGGTGACATGTTTTTCTATGTAGAACACTCAAAAGAATCAATAAAAAGCAAGAACAGCAACAACAAAAACTCATGGAAACAAAAGCAATTATGTTTGATTTGCACAATAAAAGGTTAATATACAAAAGTCAATCACTTTTCCACATACCAAAAATGAAAAATAACTGGACTATGAAATTGATAACACATCCTCACCAACATTTATTGATTACTTGGTCTGCAAATTGGTGCAACCACTGTGGAAAGCAGTAGGGATACTCCTCAAAAAGGTAGAAATGGACCCACCATTTGACCCAGTTATACCACTCCTGGGTATCTATCCAAAGAAGTTAAAATTACCATACTACAGAGACACAGTCACATCAATGTTTATAGCAGCTCAATTCACAGTAACTAAGCTATGGAACCAACCTAGATGCCCTTCAACAGATAAAGAAAATGTGATATATATTCACAATGGAATATTACTCAGCCATAAAAAAGAATGAGTTTATGAACTTGGCTATAAATAAATGGTTCTGGAGACTATTGTGTGAGTGAAATAATCCAATCTCCAAAAACCAAAGGTCAAATGTTCTTTATGATATGTGGATACTAACACACAAGAAGGGTTCAGAGGATTTAGAGAAAGGGAAATGGAAGAGAAGGGAGGGGTAAGAAAAGGAAAGTCAGTGAATTGAATTGGACATAACTTTTCTATGTTCATATATGAATATACCACAGTGAATCTCCACAACCAAAAGAATGGGTCCTAATTAGAAAAAGATACACTGCCTGTATGTATACTAAGTCAAAATATACTCTATTATCATGTTTATCTAAAAAGAACAAATAAAATAAGAAAGAACAATATAATTTACATTAGAACTCCCCCAATAAAATATTTTGGTCTACATAAGAAAAAAAAACCTATAGAAAAAATTATAAAACTCTTTCGAAAAAGAATAAGCTAAATTGAAGGTTAAAAGTCCAAGTTCATGGAGAGATAGGCTTGATATTTTCCAAATGTAAGCTCTTTACAATTTGCTCTGTCGATTCAAAGAAATTCCAATAAAAATACTAGGAAGTAATTTTGTAGAGATAACTCAACCGATTCTAAATTTTAAATATAGAGAATCAAAAAGGTAGGTTAGCTAACACAATATTAAAAGAGAGGACTGAAAATGCCAGATTTCAAGACCTAGATAGTTGGTAATTATTCAAATGAGTGAAAGCTTTCTATTTTCATATGAATGCTCTGTAAATAATTAACAAAACTTGGACACAATTAAGATGTCCTCAGGTGACTGAAAGGATAAATCAGTGGCAGTATATCCGGAGGACAACTGAATATTTTTAAGAGATAAAATGAAATGAGCAATCAAGCTATGGAAAGACATGGAGAAAACTATCGACAGAGGCCTACTATGAAAAGACGACATAATGAATGACTCCAGGTATATGCCATTTTGAAAGAAGAAAGTCTATGGAGCTTATATGTAGTCAAGTAAAATATCAAGGGTTTAGGTGGGAGGAAGAGATGATTAGGTGGAATGCGGTGGGCTTGCAGAGCTTTGAAATGACTTTCTATTAGGCTATAATGAGAGATACATGGTATTATACACTTTTCCAAACTCGAAGAAGGCACAACACTAAATGCAAATCCTAGGGCTGGGGATGTGGCTCAAGCAGTAGTGTGCTTGCCTGGCATGCATACGGCCTGGGTTCGATCCTTAGCACCACATACAAACAAAGATGTTGTGTCCACCGAAACCTAAAACATATATATATATATATATATATATATATATATATATATATATTAAAATTCTCTCTCTCTCTCTCTCTCTGATTCTCTCTCTCTTTAAGAAAATAATAATAATAATTTAAATGCAAATCCTAATGGTAATTATGAATGTAGGTTAATCAACTATAACAAATAAACAACCCTGGTTGGGTCAGGCTATGCATTTGTTGGGGCAGGTGGTATGTGCGATTTCTCTGTACCTTTCTCTCAATGTTTCCTTAGTTTAAAACTCTGAAAAACAAAACCTTAAAAGAAAGCACATAAGCAATGATCATGACACGTTAAAGGGACACAGGCACCAAATGAAAGTGTTTCATCTGCAAAATCTGGAACATTTTACAAAGGAGAATTGGCTCATAACCTGAAGTACAGAGAATATATCTATGAATTCATATTGATATGAATAAATGAATGAAGAAATAAATAAATGGTAATAAGTAAGCAAATCCCCCCAGATGAAAAATTCCAAATAATTCATGAACAACTTATGAAGACAATTGTACCCTCCAGGAGGGTAATTCTCATGCCTTAAGTCTCATGCACACTTTACCTGTGCATAATGACTACCTTCTAAATCACAGCGTCCCATACTTTACAGTTAAAACAAAACAAAGAAAGAGCAACTTTATAGGGGAAATAACTGATAAGTTCTATCTCAGCTCAGGTGATCAAGTTTAACATCAACAGTGATGTCAGGTTGACAACATGTACCTTTAATATATAAGGAGACTGACACTTTACATATATGATCTTCTATCCCCAAACCAACAGCACTAGGTCTAATCATGAGAAAAAACACCAGACAAGGAGCTTATAAAGAGACAGGATGAAAAAATATAACATGGCACCTTAGCTAGTACAACAGAATATACTGCAAAAAGTAAAATGATATGTCAATATTGATCCATCAGTTCTGACCAATACACCACAGTAATGTAAGATGTCGAATAGAGAGGAAAATGAGGGGGAGGAACAGCAAAACTTTCTCCATCATCTTTGTGGCTGCTTATTGCGAACTGATCATAGAAAATTAAAAATTCATAAAACTAAGAAATATTTAGTCCTAAAACTTGAAAATTATCTTTCTTACAGCGCATTTCTAGATCTAGTAACTTGTCGGTAAATATATAGATGTCCCACAGAAACTGAACAAAAATATTTTCCTTGACAAGAGGATTGACTGAAACACACCCTACTGGGTACTTCAGAGAAGATATGGATGAAGTATAAAACTTCAATAAGATAAGATAGGAAGATAAGAAGTCATCTTGCTAAAGTATATTCTGTTTAGTCCCCGTAGCCCAGCATCATTAAGGGAGAAATCCTATTATCTAACACCAATTAATCAACTTGGTAGGAAACACACAACATAAAACATTAGAGTGATGAGGATTTTCTTAAGTATTTTAGAAGTCATCATGGTGAAATTTGTATCTAGTTGCACTGCTTGGAGGAAATCACATTTAGCTTTCAATATCATTATCATCATAGGCAAGCCCCATATTTGATTTTGTTGACAATTTGTTTTGTAAGAATATTATTTGTTATTAGTCTCCTAAAGAGAAAAAAAAAAGAGATCTATCTTTAGAGAAAAGTCATTTGAGATAGAAATACATGAAATACCTTTATTTCTCAGGTGAAAAACATCTTTTGATTTAAAAATATACATAAGAACTCTCTTATGAACTTCAAGCCTGTCAAATATCATAATCATTGATTCTTATACAGAGTGTTCCTTATGTCTCAAAATTTAGTTGGATTACTCACAAAATACACACCTCATTAAATACATATATGTATAACTGTTAGCAACTGTTTCAGTCAGCATTTGAGTCACTGTGACCAGAAAACCTGACAAGAACAATTAAAGTGGGAACATTTTATTTTGGCTTATGATTTTTTTCTATTCGCAATAGGCCAGCTCCATAGCTCTGACTCCAAGGAGAGGCAGAACACCATAGCAGATAGGTGTGGTGGAGGAAATCAGCTCAAAACACAGTAGCCAGGAAGTAGAGAGGGACAAAATATATCACCAAGGATAAAATATAAACCTAAAAGGTACACCCCCAGTGACCTAGTTCCTCCAGCCAATATCCTACCTGCCTATAGTCACCCCCCAGTTTAATCCAAATTAGTCTATTAATCCACAGGTTGGGTCACATCTCTCATAAACTCATAATTTCACTTCGGAATTTTCTTGCATTGTCTCACAAGTGTGCTTTTAGGGACCCTCCAAAAGTACTATATTATTCAGTTTAGCAAAATGGAATTATTGGTATCACCCTTCCAAAAAACCACCACATCCATACATCCAACTGTCCAGAATGCAGCCTGAGTTTGTAATAAATAGCCTTTGTGAGATTTCTTATTACATTTTATGTTGAGAGAGAAAAACATCATTTCCTTCTACCATTATTGGTTCTTTGGTCTATGAGTCAAGTTCACATAAAACAGATTAATAGAAAAAAAATATTATTATGCATACATGCACAGGAGTCCCATAGGTATATAAGAATCAATGAAGCATGCCCTTCTGTGCTGCAGAAAGAAATAGAAGTTGGAAGTGAGGTGGTAAAAACAAATTATGGGACAGTGAGGGAAGGAAATGTATTGGGAGTTAGGTAAGGTTGCCTTCTCATGCAATAAATGCCTGAAAGTAGCTCTCTTTCAGGAACAGATACCTCTATTCATAAAAATTTCCTTCATAGATGTACATTTTCTTTATGAGAGTCAAAGTTCTAGGGCGTATTTTAGGTAGCAAAGAAAAGATTTTTCTTGTGC
The DNA here is from genome assembly GCF_964194105.1 of Spermophilus citellus. Taxonomy (NCBI): domain Eukaryota; kingdom Metazoa; phylum Chordata; class Mammalia; order Rodentia; family Sciuridae; genus Spermophilus; species Spermophilus citellus. The sequence goes on from NC_138189.1 coordinate 45,122,385, forward strand.
TTTGGACAGTTCTCAAAATTTTTGAGCTCAAAATAAGCAATGTACGAAAGTGGTATATATTGGGGTGACGTCTCCTGATCTCCTACAGTCATACTTCAGAGTGGCAAGTCCTGATTATCATCAAAGCTAACATCATTTTTGTCACAAGTGGCATTTTTAAGACGTCTTGCTGTACATCATGGTGTGAGGAATTGTTGACAGAAAAATATCATGTAGTGAGAAGCACATAAGTTTGGGAAAAAATCTACATCTTTAAAATAGCACCTCTTAAGGGAGAGACCCCATTTACAAAAATGCCTATATTTTATTGCTTTTTTCACGTCAACACCAATGGATAAATATATATAATTTTAATGATCTAAAATGATATGACTTTCTAAGGCATTGTGATTATTTCTGTGATTACAACATGACAACTCAATCTATAAAAACACATCTGTTGTTCCTAATTATACCTGTTCTTGAACATTTTCATCATGCTAATTTCAGTTGCTGAGTGGAAATAATTGAATTTGTCTTTCCTTTTATCTCATATTTGTTTAAGCAAATACCTGGGGGTTTCTCCCTATAGGGAAAAATATAATGAGATAATTTAAAGATACAGCTTACAACCAAATCTTACTGCTTTCATTTTTTGCTGTTATTCACTTAAAGTTCAAATTTCTCATTTCTTCCTCTGCAGTCAGAGCTCTTTTATCTTCTTTGGCTATATGCTATTGGTGTTGGAAAAAATGAACAGTGCAGCATAAAAGACTTACCCAGAAAGTGACATCTGTTAAAAATTTTATAAGTAGAGGCTGAAAAACAACATACTTCTAACAGAGCAGTTTGACTATTAGTTGTTACAGTTCAGGAAAACTCATTATTTCCATTTGGACAACTTACTTCAGTGTCTCAATCATATTATCAGTGAAGCAACTATGGAATTTCCTAGGTTATCTTCATTATTCTAGGCACTGTAAGTTATATACATTTCATTCTCATTGAATCTATAATGTACTTGAGGAGACTTGTACTAACATATAATTGAACATAGAAGGCATCTAATATGATTATAAATAATAATTAAAATATTTCACTTAATACATATGATTAATTTTTAATTGAATATGCTGAATATTTGATGACTGATGCAAACTTTAAGAAAGGGATGAAATTTTACATGTGAATTTTATAGTGAATAAAATTAATACAGTTTTCTGAGAAGTGAAAACTATATTTTAAAATATAAAAAGAGGTGAAAAACGAAGAGACATGACAAGCTATGACTAAAAGAGACTTAATACAACTTCTCGTCCCTTGATTTTAAATCCCAAATCAATGACAGTGATGGAGTTTTAAAATGTTTTACACTATGTATGAGGAGGCCAAATTACTGGGGATAATAATGAAATAAAACGTTAGGTAGATGTGATTATGAAAGAGGTTAACAAAATCACATTTATGCCTAGTACAAATTTCAACATTTCCTAAAGCACGAGATTGGAAAAACTGCACATTAAATAAATAAAAGGGTCACAATCTTTTGCCCATTTCTCATATCCCTTCTTGGTTCCTCTTTTAAGTGCTACTTTCTTTTACTCCATGATTAACTGTCAGGGTGACTATGTAGCTCTTCCCTGAGCACTATAAATGTCAGTCACTCTATTTCAGCATGGGTTTCTCTTGAAACATGTTTGGCACATCTTGAAGCAGAATCTCTCTGACTGCAATATTGTAGTTTTCAGGGAATGATAAACTATCTTCCAAGAAAGTTAACAGGGTCAACCTTGTTGAGAATAGATTTCTAAAGTAAATTTATACATGGGAATAGGTGGGTTTTTTTTTTAAATAAATTCGCATAGCAGTGAAAAGCTGCCAGAATATTTTATAATTACACTATTTTCATCCTATTCAAAATATCTTTTGATGAAATAAATCAGAAAAACAAAGAAGTATATTATAGTATTGAAAGGAAAGTGACCACAACACTCGGAGTGACCAAAAGATCTTTATTGCAGCAGTGCAACAAAGAGAAAAGAAGGAAGGAGAGAGAGAGAGAGAGAGAGAGAGAGAGAGAGAGAGAGAGAGAGAGAGAGAGAGAGAGAGAGAAGAGATGAGATGAACAGGGAGAGAGCAAGAGCAAGAGAGAGACAGAGAGCATGCGCAAGAAAGATAAAGAGAGCAAGAGAGAGAGAGAGAGAGAGAAAGAGCAAGAGAGAGAGGGGCCTGGCAGGAGGGAGTTTTTATAGCCCAAATCTAAAAATCTAATGGGGCCTCTGGGTCTGCAAGCTGCCTTGTTGGCCCAAGTGGGGTTGAGTGCTCAGCCTTGAGCGGGACTTGACACAAACAGGTGATAAAGGACCAGATAGAGGGGGGTTTGAGTGTGTGGGCTATCCTGCAGCCAACATCTGTTCAGCCTGCCCTGCAGACAACACAGTTCAGCCTGCTCTGCACCCAACAAGTATCAACTCACCTCTAACACCAAAATAATTTTCTTAAGAAAATTATACCCTATTTGTCTTATTGACAGTGAAAGTTTTGGTGCTATGATGTAACACCAGTGCTCCCTTCCAGAATGAAGGATGTCTTCTCCCAGGTACTGGGAAACACTTCTCAGATATCTTCCCACTTTGAAGATTACATCATCTGAAGAGCTATGTGAACCAAGGCCACACCTCCTTCCAGGGCCACCAGGGTCCAATGGCTGGTTGGTCAATGCAGAGGTAAAGGCTGCTGTGACTCCATCTTTTGGTAACCCTAAAGGATAATTCCAGCTCTAGACCTCCGATTGTGGTCAGAAGAGGCTGTCACTGATATTACACTGTAGCTCAACTTTTAGAGAAGGGCCAAAGTCAATGGAACAGTGAGTCAGGAAGAAGAATAATGTGTATGGAAGAGTAAAAGTGGTATTGGAAGGAAGATGGGATAGTCAATAGTAAAACATGCTACTGAATGAACCAGAAAGGCAAGTAATTGAGCACTATTAGTGTTTTGAAGCAGCATAGCAAAAGGCAGAGCATTAATAACAGATCCAAGGTCCATCCAGCTAACAAACTTTTACTTTATAGTATAGTCACCCCTCTTGCTATCATTCTAATTAAAGATAATAAAGAAGGTCTATTATAAATTATGTGGCACCTACTCCAATGTTTAATTAGATAGTAAATTTTAGTGGTCATGAGTCATTTCAAGTAATATATCTTTACTTTGCCATAAGACGATAACAACAACAACAACAACAACAACAACAACAACAAAAGAGCTCTGTTATGGTTTGGATCTTAAATGTCCCGCAAAAGCTCATATGTTGAAGGCTTTGTCCCCAATGCAGCAGTGTTCAGAGGTGGGGCCTTTGTGTAGATATTGGATCTTGATAGCACTGACCTCATGAATGGTGAATCCTTTTTATATATTTGTAACCTAATGGGTTTCAGGGGAGGGGTTTTGATATAAAACTAATTTCTTGCTCTCTCTTTCTCTTCCCTTCCTGGCCACTATGAGGTGAGAAACTATGATCTGCCACACCTCTCCACCTTGATGCACTGCCCTAACACACATCCAGAAATAATGGAGCCTCATGACCACATACTGGAACATTTGAAATCATGAAATCTTGTCAACTTTAAGTTACTCCCCCTCCTACCCCAGGCATTTTGTCAGTGATGAAAAGCTAACCAGTATATCTCTATGTTGATTAGTTTTATTTGCTCATTTAGGTCCTTCTTTAATTCACAGATCATTTTAATTATGAACATTCTGAACTCCGTCTCTAACATTTCATCAACTGTGTTGTCCATGGATTCTGTTATTGTAGTAGCCTTGTTTCTTTGGGACACTTTTTTTCCCTTGTTTTTTCATGTTGTCGATGTGACTTTCCTTCTTGCAGTGTGGATCTGAGGTATCACAGTTTCTACCCTATAATCTTATAGTATTCACGCAGATTATCTGTACCTCACCTTAATGTTGGGCTTTCGGACCCTGCCGGTGACATGCAATGGATGCTATTGCAACTATAGGTGGCGGTGACAATAGCCTAGGTAACTTGAGATAGCAGTAGGGGTGTCCCAAGGTGGATGCAGCATCTTTCAGAGATGGGGCTGAAAGGGTGGGCCTTACAATGACTTTGGGCTCTCTGTTCTGAAATTCAGCTGCTTCTAGATCCTGTGTGTTGTTGCAAGTTGAAGGCTAATGCATGGGAGGGCTATGGTGATGGCTGCAGCATCCCAAGATAAAGGTGACTTAGGCCTTGGCTCCCATGGGCTCTCATGCAGGTTGGCAAGGGAGGTCCTGGGCTGGGGCCTGAGCTCCAGCATGGTCTGACTGAGTCAGCAGGACTGTCCAGGCCTATCCGGGCTATGTACTTTATTTCCTTTCTTTTTGTGTTTCCTTTCTCACGTTAGAGAGAATAGTGTAGCATTGCAAATAGACAAACAGAGTTCCAAGTTTCTCTCAGCCACTTTTTTACTCCTTAGTGCATTATAGTTATAATAGCAGCAGTTGAGTTCATTCTGACATAATAACACTTTCATGGAATTTGTTTTACTCCACTTAAATCCCAGTTCCCTTACTTGTCTTCCCCCCTTCCTCCCCTTATGTTATTTCCTCTGCTCTACTGATCTTTCTTTCACTCTTTATTTATTTATTTTTGATAGATGTTTTCTAAATATACATAAAGATGAAATTTCCTGTGGTATATTTATACATGTGCACAGTGTGATTTTATTAAATTCATTCTCTATTTCCTCCCCTTTCCAACTCTTCCTCCTTCCCTATCTCCTTGTATTCCATGAATTTTCCTTATATCTTTAGGATACCTGAGCTCTCCTTTTCATCACCACCCCCTTATCTCTCTCTAGCTTCTACATATGAGAAAAACAAATGTAACCCTTGATTTTCTGAGTCTGGCTTATGTCACTTATCATGATGATTTCCAGTTCCATCCATTTACCAGCAAATACCATAATTCCATTCTTCCCCATGGCTGAGTAAAAGTTCATTGTATAATACCCACATTTTCACTATTCATTCATCTATTGACAGGCATCTAGGCTGGTTCTGTAATTTAATTATTGTGAAATGTGCTACTGTAAACATTAATGTTTCTGTATCTTTATAGTATGCAGATTTTAGTTATTTGGGATAAATACCAAAGAGTGTGAAAGCTAGGACATGTGGTGGTTCCCCTCTTAGTTTTTGAGGAATCTCCATACTTCTTTCCAGAGTGGTTGTACTATTTTCAGTCCTATCAATAATGTATGAGTGCACTTCTTTCCTCATATCCTCACCAGCATTTATTGTCATTTTTATTCTTGAAAATTACAATTCTAACCAGAATAAGAGAAAATCTCAGTGTAGCTTTGATTTGCATTTCCCTGATTGCTAGAGATGTTGAACATCTTTTCATATTTTGGCCATTTGTGTTTCTTCTTTTGAAAACTATCTATTTAGTTCCTTTGTCCATTTATTTATTGAGTTATTTATAAGCTCCTTGAGTTCTTTATATACCCTGGATATTAATCCCTTTTCAAAGAAGTAAATGACAACTATTTTCTCCGATTTTGTCAGGTTTCTCCTTACACTCCAAATCCTTTCATTTGCTCTGAGGAAGCTCATTTTAGTTTGATGCCATCCCACTTATTGATTCTTCTTTTATTTCTTGAGCTTTAGGGATCTTATTAAGGAAGTTATTGCCCACACCAATATCAAGAGGTGTTGACGCAATGCTTTCTTCCAGCAGTTGCAAAGTTTCTCCTGTAATTCCTAAGTCTTTGATCCACTTTGATTTGATATTTGCACAGGGTTAATGGCAGAGTCTAGTTTGTTCTTCTGCATGGGATATCCAGTTTTCTCAGGACTATTTGTTAAAAAGTCTCAGCCACGTTTGAGTTGCATGACTTGGGCCTCATTTAGTTTCTTCACTGCAAAATTAAAAAAAATAACAATGTCTATCTCATGAATTCTTGAAAGGGTTCATTGAATTAATATATGAAAAACCCTTTAGATTGTTGCCTGGCTTATGGTTCTTGATACCTTTATACTATTATCTGGGAAAATTCCTTCTCATTTTTTTTCCCTACAATCTCTTTTGAGAACTCTTTTCTGGCAGACTTGGGCAGAATTAATCATTCTCTCTCTGGGTGATCACTGTGTTTTCACTTATACTTGCCTCTTTCTCTGCAGTACTTCTTGCACAGATATCTCCTCTACTACAGAATAAACTTCCAGGAGGCAAGATTATATTGCATATCTTGTACTCCTGAAACAGCATGATATGCCCAGCACACACTAAACCAATGAATATAATCCCTGGCTGCCTGACAGAATCACTGGAGAAATTGTCAAAATATGCATGTCCTGAAATTAGTATTCAATAGGAAATTTGGATAGTTTTAAGTTTTGTGATTTTCATATTCTAGCAAGCTGATATTCTATATGAAGACACATAATAAAGAGGCTAATAAATGAGTGAGATATGTGTTGATTTTGCTTACTATTTATAGGAGAAGACAGTCTTAATTATTATTATAAATGTTTTGTTGACAAATTTTAACTCACTTAATCTTTTTTATGAGTTTATGAATAAAAAATTGTTTATATGTGATATGTTTTATGTAATAATGTTTTTATATCTGAATTCTAATAGGAATCACTGTTGAACTGTCTTTGGTGATGTCTAAATAAGTATATATAAGATATTTGAATTTATTAATCAGGATCTTTGAGTCTTCCCATCTTCTCCCAAAAAGGAGTCTATCTGCAAAGAGGAAAAATTCAAATGTACAGAAAAATAACACCCAATTTTTGAATATAGTTCTAGGAGTTCTTCAAACATAACTGATTGTGCCTATCCAATATCCAAGGGCCAGTATAGTTAAAACATGGTATCTTTCATTATTTTTAAATGTCCAAAAACTAAAAAGTATGAAAGTACATAAAAAAGAAACTTCTTTGTCAGGTGAGTAGGCAGGCATTAAAATACGACAATAACAAAACCAAATCTCTCATTGAAACTGGCCAAGTTGTGTGTCATGAGCTATAGCCCTCATAGCATGAGTTCACCTTGTTTTTGAAGATAGAACACATTGTTTATAGAAATCTTGTGATACTATTAACATTTTTACAAAATCCTAACATTATTACTTCAACTACTATATTTTTGTTGTTATTATCAGAATTTAAAATATCCCATTGTAGTTTTAACAAGTTTTGTAATGAAAAACACACACACACATCCCTTTGTTTATTTTCCTTTTAAATTTATGAACAGTGCAGGAAGAGTTAATTAGCAAAATGTCCTTTGAGGATCAGATTCAGGCAAACGGATTGACTACAAAGCAAGTGGATGCTAGTGGCCTTAGAATTGAAAGATGAAGTGAACACTTGTGTCTGTAATTCTGGAACAAGTGTATTTACCCCATGACAGATAGTTATTTAGCAATATATCACCTACCTGAAAACCATGAGGGCTAACTTTCCTTTTCAGAAGTACATTTCACTATTCATGTGTTCATTTTCTCTTTCTCTCTTTAACTGAAATTTCCATTTACCTTCACAATACAATTGAATTTTTAAAGACATCCTTTGTTTTGTGTTATATATTCAAAATCTCAAGTATTTTCAATAGATCTTTTAAATATTTACTAACCACAAATAACATTTTTTTAGTTGTTGATAGACCTTTATTTTATTTTATTTACTTGTATATGGCGCTGAGAATCAAACCCAAACCCAGCACCTCACGCATGCTAGGCAAGCACACAACCACTGATCCACAACCACAGCCCCCACAAATAACTTTTTAAAGAAAAGACACATATAGTAACATGATTCTTCATTTGAAAATAATTTATTGCCTCATGTTTAAATACCCTATTTCTCTCAACAATTTAAGACACTTATAAACATATAAGATTTCTTCAAAATAGTTCTAATTTATTCAGTTCTGTGTTTTAATTTTTCCTCAGGTACTATTATAAAAGTGTTTAAAGTTCCTTTTGTAACAAGTACCTAATATATATTGATGACCTTTAGCTTTTTTCTAAAGGTTTTATATTAGGAAAGTCACTGAGTTTGGGGGGACACAATAATTACTACCATTGAGTTTTATTGAAATTTTCCATAGCAATGGTGGAAAATTCATTTCTCCCTTGTAGTGAGGAAGGCAAATTTCTTAGATTTGAACATTTACCTGAGAGACTCACCTTCTCTTTTGATACTAGAGATAATTTTTAAAAAATTGTTGACCTAAAATGACATTTCTACATACTTCAAGATTATGTAAATACAAACTTTGTTTTAAGCCAGGAATATATCTTCTTTCACCTTGCTGTTTATTATTGATTAAAGGCCCAGATTTATTCAACAGAATTTCAAATGATTTCTGCCCAGTGGAAAACAATCCCAAATGCTATAGGTTTATTACTTTGTAGGCATTAATGAGGTTTGTATCTTGCCTAGTTTTCCAAATAGCCTGTTTTTCTAAATGCTCTTTGAGTTAGTTTTGGCATTTATTGTTTTCCTCTTTAATAAACTGAATATAATTTTGGCATACATCAACTGTGTCTGAGGTCAAAAATGTTAGAAATATATTATTAACCTTTGCACCTCTTACATGAGTACATTGCACTTTGTTTCTTTCACAGGACACTTTGATGTGACTGGACTAAATTAGAACAAGTGATACAACTAAACCCTTAGCTGTTTATTCCAAGACCAATCTTAATAGTCAAATTTTGAGTGGGATTCTCCTTTGAACATCATTTTCAGTTAAGAAGTGTAATAAAATATTGTTCATTTCACTGTTATTCCCAGGGTACTCTGGAAATTCCAACTCATTTGTGCATAATGGACTTTAATTTTGTTACCAAAGGTTGGAATTATTGAGTGCAGAATGACACTGAAGAACACGGACTACATTACCTTATCTCACAAATAAACCCAAAACTCAAGTCTCACCCCATTTCATGGCCACTATGTAATTTTATCAATATTTTCAGAGAGGTTATATATTTGAATTTGCTGCTGAGCTGATAGTGAGTCAAGCAGTAATAAATAATTAATTAGTATATTTCTTCTACGTTATTATTATTATAAATTTGTGAGATTTTTGGAAGATGAAAAGCCATGTAATTTTGAATTAAATAACTGTTTTTCTTAAATCGCATGGTTGAACAAGGATATATGCTTATTTTCTTGAGTGCCTACAAATTACTTAGATGCCCTTGGAAGAAAGGGAGCTAAATTGAGAGCAGAATAAACCCCTAAGATAAATTTTCAGTCACCTAGAAAGAATAAAATAAATCCTTAGTTATTTTTCAGAGGAACAAAACAACTGGGTCCCAGTGCTTTTTGAAATAGATTTTAAATCACTATATCTTGGTTTTTCCTTTTATGCCATTTCCCATGTTTGAGTTATGCATCATTGGTAGTGTTTTAAACTGTAAAATCTACAAGTAATCTTTATGGCATGCTTTATTGCATACTTGAATGGCATATTTCAAATTCTAGAGATTTTTCATAGTTATTTTACTGAGACTTATGCAGCTGAATTTGTAAAATCAGAAAAAAGGGCATCAAGTAAAATAAATAAGAGTTGATGACTTTTTAATGTAAACTTTTATTGCTGTAAGTCAACTCACACTTAATAAAAATATCAAGTGTCCAATTTAAATCAATGACCCTTTTAATATTCTTTTCTTTTTAAAATTCTCTATTGAAGTTTAAATTTCACCAGCCCTCACAAGTGTCTCTTTATGATGTCAGACTGCCTCCTAGTCTCTCTTTCTATCTTAATATCAAGTATACCCTACTCATGGAAATATGACTGTGACAGTTATAGAATGCCCTAAAGTGTGTTTATTGAATGCAAGGACAATGTGAAAACCTTCTTAGTAACCCTCAGGATATAAGAGAAGTTTCAGCAATGGGAATGCCCTCCAGTATCTCAGGCAACTGATAAACTAAAATTGTGTCCTCTAGTCGTTCCATATTTCCCAATCTTTGTGATACAATGTGAAATACAAAGGTATTAAAACCAGTCAGGCATGGGTTTTTAATCCCATCTCTGTGCCTATGGGCAAGTTACTTTGCCAACTGGATTTTGGTTTCCTCTTATGAAAAAAGAAATGAGATCTTAGCATTTTGCTCATAGATTAGAAATAATGAAAACAAAGCACCTGGAATATCATACTCATTCTATAATAACTCACCCCCTCACCCCCCTGGAGAAAAAAAAAATGTCTGTTTAGTTGCCCTTGACTAGCTTAATTGATGATGTTTTTTAAGCCCCCACAATGTAAGCTTGATATTTAAGACTTTCTTCCTTTCTGTAAAGGGTTTGTATGATGTTCTTCAAGGACCTGGGACAGGAGCTATTTTTCTTCAATGTTTTATACTAAGCTCAGAACTGCCCTCCACTGATCTCTTCAATTTTCCAGAATGGAAGTTTTGGACTTCAAGTCCATGTCTAATAAGTTGTAAGGAGCTGGAAATACAACACTGAACAAGATGTGATCCCTACACATGTGATCTTATAGCCTTCTAAGTCATTAGTTGCAAATATCTTTCAGAATGCTTGGAACAGGCATCTTTTTGACCAGAGACCCTAAATATCAATAGAATCTATAACTGAGCTAATTCACAAAAATTATGATTAACTTAATTTCACTGCTTTTCAGATTATTAGAGTTTTAGAATAAAATCCTCCTACCATTCAAATGGCAGATGAGAACTTATTTTAAATTTTAAAACCAAAATACCATGCTTCCTCCATCTCTCAATAAATCTATCCTTTAAAGCATTATTGTAAATGAATGCTAGACTGATTCTTACACAAATGTTTCCTGTGTAGCTACTTGAGTTCCAGGGACACAGCCATAATTAGAATAACACTCATGGATGACACATGTATGTCTCAGTCTTTCATAGAGTGTGCTTTGTGCCATATTTGGTTATTATGGATAATTTTTTTCTGGAGGCATTTTTGTTTCTCCTCTGCAATTATCATCTTTGAAAATTGTCACCAATCTTTTCACTATAAATCATGACAAATAAATAATCATTCAGTAGAAATTTCAAATACCTTTCTCAAGGCAGAGGCAATACCCAAAGTCCTAGTAAGGCCACAATGACTACTTTCAGTTAGAATTTTACCCACAACACTTATTATTCATTTATTTTTAAAATTTTTATAGCTTTATTTTGTTTATTTATTTTTATGTGGTGCTGATAAATAAACCCCTTGCCTCACACATGCTAGGCAAGCGCTCTACCACTGAGCCACAGCCCCAGTAAGTATATTTTGATAGAGAGAGTTGGATTTTAATTTCATACTGGCAGAAAGATACAAGCTTTTCTTTTATGTTGGAAGGAACTTACTTGTTACTTTTAATAACTAACCCCTGGAGAAGAAGCAAAAAACAAAAACAAAAAGTTTCAAAAGAGAAGACATGAGTTGTTTCATCAGACAGTTAATAATTTGGCCAGAGGAGATGCATCCTCTATAGAGTTATAGTTACGAAGCCTAGTTTCATTATAGAAAGCAAGCTCCAGAGCAAACCAGATGTGATTTAAATCCTTGGTTTGACCCCAGTGTCTGTTGCATAGGACTGAGTTATCTGCGGAAATCTGAAATATTCACTTTAAATTCAAAGTAATACTGTCTACTGTACAGATAGTTGGCAAATGTATGCCGTAAGCACCCATTGCAAGGTGTAAAAGATAGTAATTTTCAGTGAGTGGTAATTGTTCTCATTATTTCAGAACTATTTCAGGAGCAGAAAGATAAGCATTTTAAAAAAGTAAATGTAAACATCATTGTGGAAATTTAGCTAGATGTCATTTTTGTGATAGACTTGAAAATGTGGGTCTATAAGGGATCTTCAAGATTTTTCTACTTACTAGAATTTTCTTTTCTCCAAATCTGAGAAAGTTGAGGACATGTTTGGTGAGATCCTTTTTATGACATTCTCCACTTTTAATATTTATACCAAAATTTATCATTCAAATTCATAAAACCCTCAATGACTAACAATGTTTATATGTAAAAATGGTATAGATGAGAAAAGTTTATATATATATATATATATATATATATATATATATATATATTTATATAAATTTATATGTATACAAATTTATACAAAATTCCCCAAATTTATTATCTCATGGATAAATTTCATTAATCTCTTGTAAAATGTCATAGTTTGCAAAATGCTAAATATGTGCCTTTAGAATTAAATGTAATTTTTGACTATTACTGTGTAAAAATAACATAATATGAATTGACATCTTCCTCTAATTAGAAAATAATATAGAGTTTATCTCTAAAACCAGAATGTCTTGAAACCTACCTTTCCTCATTTTCTGTTCCGCCAACTCAGCTTCAAAATATCCAATACATCATCTGTAATTGGGAATAAATGACATTTTATGACATTACATGACAACTGGATGAAAAAATTCCATATACCTAGTATTGTTTAAGGACAATCCTAATGATGGTTCCTATGAACAAGGGCCAAGAGGGGGAAGAAAAGATGTGCTTACCACCTTACTTTCTTACATCTGCTTTCTAGAGACTGGGCACTGCTCTTGTAAGACAAGCTTTGCTGAAATTGTACTTCTCTCATCATCATTTACTATTGCAAGTCATTTAATAGACTCATAAAGATGAGATGAAATATAATACCTGGAGGGTTAGATAAGAAATATTTTTGCTAGTGTAATCCTATTTTCTTTTCTCATCCAGTAGGAAACTAAGTATTGCCTTTACCTTTGGGCATCCGGGAGCTGAACTACGCCTTGGGAGTTTAAAGCATTTTGTTGGTTTCTATCTGTGAAAATATTACCAACTATAAATGCTAAAGCCAGGAGGTAGAAAATGTTTTATTAAAATTCTTGTAGAAGAGCCTATGGCCAAATGAACCTTTCTTTTTATCTACTCAAACTTAACATAAGAACCTGGGGAATCCAGATATGGAAAATCTGTATTACCCTGACCAGCATTGCAAGACAAGGACCAAAACTTTACATCACAATGACTTTTGCATTACAATCACTTTTTTGCATTACAGTGACTTCTTGAGGTCCATATTAACCTACTATTACTGCTAATTTAATATTAAAAGTTTAGGTAAATTAACAAGGTCACATAATTGACAAGTGGTGACAGAGTATCACTTTCACCCAACTTCAGTAGGGATTCCTGAGCCCTCTTGTTGACTTGGGTTTGACCTTGACCCCTGTTTGTGCTGTGCCTACATAGTACAACTTTGCTAGACTCAAGCTAAGGCAGTTTAGAGAAAATTCCCCATCGTCAATATCTGATTAAATTTCTTATTCCCTAACTTTGATATATAAGTCCTAGGCCTGCCTTCAACAAGAATCCTGTTCAGCAATTTTAGCATGAATTCCCTACACTTTTCTTGTCTCCTCTTATTACCTTTCCTGACCATTACTAGCCACAAATTGCTCCTGGGCTATAAATCCCCACTTTTCAGTAGTAGGAAACACTCTCATTTTCAGAAGCACTATGTAGAGTGATTATTATAAGCCCAAATTTCAATTTGAAGAGTTTAATTTATTTCTCTGAATTCTAATAAACAGTAAATAATGACATTTAGACCAGGACTTTTCATCATTAATTTCCTGTATTTTTTATTTTTATTTACAAATGTACATTTCAAGTAGTATTTAGTATTATGCTTTCCTTGGGTTGTTTGTATCTATGAATCTATTTCTCCACACATCAGAAAAGTGCTCATTGTACCTTGAAGAATATTGAAAGTGAAGCTCTAGTGTTTTAACAGAAAATCCAAAAGATACCTGGGTTTTATTTCAGGACACCTGCTTTATGATATATTTTCATCATAGAAAAATATTATATTTTAAAGTATGTTTATGCAGCTTCAGCAAGACCTAATCTGAAATCAGAAATCGCTAGCAGATGTATATTCTCTTAAAGTATGCCATTCCCATTAATTATTTTGAATATTTGCCATTTCATTTTACTTATTAACATTCTCAGATGCACACTGTATCGTTAAAATAATTCTTAAAAGCTCTAAGCCTACCATATGTTAATTTGGCCTGCTAAAAATTCTTTCAGCCCACCCCTGTTTATCAATAGCTCTCTTTAATCCATACCTCCTACTGTTCCTTGTTCCAATAAGCTAAGACAACTTAGCATCTGCCTGCAGCAAATATGCTCAGAATTCACTAACAGATTCTGATGAAATCCAAACAAGCAGAGAATAGAATGTGGAGATAGAAGTAGTTTGAATTTCTTTTTGCCTTGCTTCTTCATTCTTGTTAGGATCCTGCCTGACTCCCTCCAATATTAGCTCGATTTCATTTAAGCCTATGGCATATAGACTGAATTTGTCATCACAGTTGATAAAGGCAGTATTTATGATTAAACTGATTTTTGCAACCTTACAAATAATTCAATTTGAAGTCCCATCTATTATAAAATGTAAAATATGCAAAAGAATACGGTCTCAAAATACAAAGTTATACCACCTGTATTATCCATGTTGAATAAGAATAAGCTCTCTTCCATGTTCAACTGAATAAGAGTCGGTGCAAAAAATTCAGAGTATTTACCACAGATTGGGCCTTGTCTGTGCTCAGTACTGAATTTAGGGCTGAATTTTCCATTCTAGCATAAAGGCAGACTTACCTGTGTTTCCTGATTGCATTTTAAAGTTTCACTGTAAGCATCCTCTAGTTTTAAAGAGTAATATTCCTGAAGACATTCAAGGCAGATTGCATCAGAAAATGTTTCTTCTCACCCAAAGTTGTATGGAGAACAAATAAGGCATACACAGATTTCAAAATAAATGAGGAAGATGCCTTGTCTCAAGAGTACCCCATATGGATTGACCCACTGTATAACACAAACACTGATCCTCCATCCAGTGATAAAGCAGCTGGGCTTTTTCTTTTTTTTAATTAATGGTACAAGGCTGTATAGAGAGCACAGTGGTAGAAAAATATATTAGAGACTACATTGTGGGTAAAAGGGTAGAAAAAAGAGAAGAAAATATTAAATGTTTAATATAAAAAGTAAAAAAATGTGAAAAATTAAGAAAATATTACTGCTCTTGTGTCAAATCATTGATATAAGACTTCTTACCTTATCTATTTAACCACAGATTTTTTAAATTGTGTTTTCTTAGGATACATTTTTGAGATAGGAGGTATTTTTCCTCAACAATTAGAACTAATTTTGTAAAAATTGAAGATCAGGGCTGGGGATGTGGCTCAAGCGGTAGCGCGCTCGCCTGGCATGCGTGCGGCCCGGGTTCGATCCTCAGCACCACATACCAACAAAGATGTTGTGTCCGCCGAGAACTAAAAAAAATAAATATTAAAAATTCTCTCTCACTCTCTCTCCTCTCTCACTCTCTCTTTAAAAAAAAATTGAAGATTATTAAAATCAAATTATCTATCAAAATTTTAATTATTATAAACATAATCATACTAATACTTAATACTTGCTTGTTATAATTGTGAGACTTGAATTAAAACTATTATAGTGCCCAAATTAAAAAAAAAAAACTTGAGAGGAATGCTGTTGAAATCATTTGTGATTTCTCTTTTTCTTCATTTTAATTTGTATACCTAAAAAGACTTAAAAAATTGTTAGGGATCATACTTTGAATGTGTCATGATATTAAGCAGTGAATGCTAGAAACAATGGTATCAGAACATTACACATATAAACTGAAAAATTATTTCCTTTTTTTGCTTTCTCTCTTTTCTCAGTATGATTTCTTTCTTCCTTCCATCATTCCTTCCTTCTTCTCTTTCCAATTCTTAAAAATTAGAATATGAACAATGGCTCAATTAATAGAAAATTGTGCTGTTCACTGTAAGTTGCATTGATAATAATTCCAAAGGATATAAAGAATCAACAATAGCAGTTCTTTGAGCTATGAAGTTTTAATTGTTATCCTGTAAAATAATATATAACTAAATACATAGATATATTATTCATATTCATATAGTGTAGTTTTTAAAAATAAATACTGATTCATAAAAAATGTTCTTTTAAAAGAAGAAAATATATAATTTTGTATCTATATAGATATATGTAGATGAGACTTGGGAAAAACTGCAAACTGAATAAGGTTTTCTTGGAGAAGCCATGCTCTTTTATTATATCTGCTTTATTTTCAGTTCTGGTATTGTCACCAACTAAGACCTGGCTTCTTTTGTCTTACAGGGATTTATTTTGCTATAGGATGTTCTGAACCTCAGCTTGAAATTCAGCTATCACATTTTAACAATTCTTAATATCATAATGTGATAATGGTTGATATATTATTGGCATAAGGATAAAAAGTGAAGTAATTGAAATGCTAATTTCACCTGTTAATGTAGCCCCCTCTCCCTTTGGTAAAACAATGTCTTCAGGATCCATGTTTTCTCCTCCTGGGGTCTCCAGAAGGCTCTCTATCATGCCATTGCCTGCTTTTCCATATTAACCATCAAGATACTCTTCTTTATGCTCAACTGAATACATCATTTTATTTTTTTTTAATTTGTTCTTCTGAAGAGAGACCATTAAATGGCAGTTCCTTAAACACTGCTAAAGAAAGTATTTTTCTTTTTTGAAAATTGATAAAAATTAGGCAATTCCCTTAGAAGAAAGCATTTGAATCATAGGCTCGGGAATGAATATCATCAAATGGAGGGGTCCCAAGCATTAAAAGGTAAACTTGATTTTAGCACACAGATGTCTTTTCTTATACAAAACCAGACAATTGCAGGTTTCAGCAGCTTATTATATAGTCATTGCTGCCTCTTCAATAACTCATTTTGATATTTTGTAATTTGCCAAAATGTGCCTTTGTGATCCCACAGGCTCTTAACTACTTTGTAATGAGTGTGTGTGAACAGATGGAAAATGTTTTCAATTTCAGAGAAAACCACTAATGGATGTCACCAGCTATTAGAAAGCTCAGGTGGCTCCATTTTCCAAGGAAAGGTATTGTCATAAAACTCTTCATTTTTTAATGAAATGTTTGCTCATTTATACCTAGATGGTAATTTAAGACTTCACAAGTCTAAACAGATTAGAACTAGAGTTGGAAATTATTCAGTGCTAAATAGCCTGGAAATCCAATCTCAAGAATCTCACCTGAAAACAGTAATGCCAATCCAGGTCATTTTATTAGAACAACACAAACTACTATAAAAACAATTTCTACAAGGAAGTATATAAAGGATTTAACTAAAAAGTTAAATGTGTGTTTGAGCTTTTGTGACGATCCCTTTTTTAAAGTAAAAAGGAATATGTCTTTTGTTCTCAAGTGGCACCCCAAGCAAATACATCTTCTCAGAGAAAAACACATCAAAAGAATGATTATAACAGAGGTTGTTCGCAAAGCATAGTCTGTCCCATATTCAAAAAATATCTACGAATTCTTCAAAATGTAGAGAGCCATTAGTATGTTAACCATTTTTAGGTCTAATACCAGCTTCTTCTTTACAATGCTCTTAGTCTAATATACAGTGAAAGGAACCAATGTGTCTGGTCTAATTAGTTGATCTTAGACGATTGTTACCTTTTTTTTTAACCTAATAAAAACTTGGTTCAATAAATGCAATACCATCTGTAAAAAGATTGACCTAGCATATGTTTATTTAGGGATCCATCAACAGGAATTATTTATATGTGTTGAGAAAGAACATTTATTTTTCCAAATCAAATTCTTATTGATTTTAGAACGACTGCATGATTCCATGTCTTCCTTAAATGTATATACATATTTAATATATTTTTTCGAATAAACTCTTTCCTCTTATCATACAAAATATGTGGCTAACCACCATCTAAAATGTTGACACTATATACATCACTTTTAATGTCATGAACTTCATGTAACTGGAATTACATCAAAACCAAAATTACTGACAAATACAAGTCTATTTTACTTAAGTGTTTTAAAGCAGAAATGAATCTTAAAATCAATGTGTTTCAGGGAAAT
Source organism: Spermophilus citellus (assembly GCF_964194105.1). Lineage (NCBI taxonomy): Eukaryota > Metazoa > Chordata > Mammalia > Rodentia > Sciuridae > Spermophilus > Spermophilus citellus. The sequence continues at coordinate 45,140,363 of NC_138189.1, forward strand.
TTCAAAGCACACTGGAGATTCATTATATACTATTTCTCATTGGAAGAAACCACCAGGCAGTGGCACTTCTGGTGTCACACTATAGTCCTAGAAATGTGGCAAGGTTGTGGTAGCAGTGTGTTTGAAAAGAATCCCTGCTTTGAAAAATAAAACTATTCTTAGGGCATTGGTTTGGTTCTCAATTATGTTTATGTTGTTTATTGAGTATAATTCCCTAAACAAGACAAATGACATTCACCTCATTTAGTTTCCTAATTTTTCTTTCTAATAGACACCAGATAGCTCTTATTCAAGTTTGCATTCCTAATCCAGGTATTATGGATCTAATATTTTTTTAATCGTCTCCCTCTACCTTTTATAAATTGGTTTTAGATGTCTTTATTTTGTACTATAAATTTCACATCACATTTCAATAATTTGCTTCTATGGATATCATTTTAAGTATAAATGAATTTATTGTTTGTGATAACGTGACTTTATTCTTCTCATAGTATTTTAAATCCAGCTTTAAATAGTATATAATATAGAAAATATAGCTATAGATACTACCCAAAATAATATCTAGAAAAAATGTGGGCCACTTTTAGGTTGCCCAATGTATATTCTACTGGTGTCCTTGAAAAGTTGGGGGACAGAGGAACAAAACTATTTGAAATAATAATCCCTGAAATATTTCCAAATGAATTGTTTTTCAAAATTCATAGATTTAAGAATATCAAAAAACTACAAGCAAAGAAACATGAAGAAAACTACCATAAGTCACATCCTAATCATATTGTTCTAACACGTCATGTAAAGAGAAGCCAGCACAAGAATGACAGCAGATCTCTTATCCAAAACAATGTAAGTGAGAAGTCATTGGGGCAGAATTCCATATCCTTTTTTAATTTTTTTTTTTAAATTATTACTCTTGGTTGGGGGGGATGATAGGTTTTGTTGAGGACCACAAGCTATTGTAATGTGATTTTTGACCTTTTCCTTTTTTCAAAAAGAATGTTCACTCCCTTAAAGGTGATATTGCTTTCAATGAGGAGGCATGCAATAGCATCTTAATTATAAATAAGGGGGTGCTGTTACTTGGATCCTGTACACAGAAAAAACTATGCTGGAAAGATGTCATCACTAACAGAGTTATTCTATAGAAATATTAAAGGAAGAAAAGAAATAAGATAATATCAGATCAAAATGTGGCTCTACACAAAAGAATGAGATATGGAAGAAATGGCAGTTAAAAGAAAAAATTCCTTATTGTTCACATTTCTTTGAAAGATAGTTAACTTTTTAAGAAAAATAAATAACAATAACTGTGAAATTTATGGCATTGCAATAGAAGGAGGTGGAAAATAAACATTAAAGGCACACAAAATAATGCCCATAAAAATGACATAATGGTTTAATAGTGGACCCCAGTGGGTGAAGGAATGCACTGTGTGGAAATGAGGAAGCCCTCCCTGGGGAATTGCAGAAATTACCACCAGAAAATTCTGAGCTCAGAGCATCCAGGCAAAATAAATAGCTAGCACAAAGGCCCATAACTTAAAAGAGTCTAATAGAAAGAGTCACATCATAGTGTAGTGGAGTAATAACATTGGAGTTAAAAATATAAGAAGAAGTCTACAGACCTTGTAGCCAGAAGAAGGTATTTGGGTTTTATTTTAACTTCAGTGGTCAGTAATTAGAGGATTCTAGTCAGAGTAATTATGTGGTCTAGTTTATATAATTAAAATTGACTAGCACTTCCATGCATCAGATTCTGAAAACACTGAAATGTGCCAAGATTTCTTCTCCTTATTGTCGAAGTCCTCTTAAGGCCCCTGCACCTAAGAAGAGAGAAAGACAGGATTATGTACTGAATTCCATCATGTTTCCAGGCAGTGCTCCTAGGAGACAGTGCTAACAAGGTCTGAACTCACCCTTGGGAGAACATGATGATTTCTCAGAAAACATAGTAATTGAACAAAAACCAGAATACTGATTCAGTATCAACTATAGAGAAAGAATAGAGGTTGTGGGGACTTTCAAACAAGCATGATAATGTACATGAAGTCTCTGGGGTGAGAAGGACCTTTATGTTGGAGACAGAAAAAGAAAAAAAAAGAAGGAGGTGCAAGATAGGTAAGGATTATAACCTGAGAATAAAATATTTACATATTTCATATCTATGTAAGATATGATGCTCTTGACAGAAAGGTGTCGTAATAGCATGGTTTAAGTCTTCATTAGAACATCTACAAAGTTCATTCTCTTATTTTCCTGTTGATTATCACACATGTTAATCACCTGGTTGAGTGTGATTGTTGAATATGACTGTCACCTTTCATCATTTTGACTCTAGTATTTGGTTATATATAAATTCAAATAGCCCATAGGACACTATGCCACAGTCTTATGATATGATCAAAGTTGACCACTTTGATTCTGTTTAAACAGCTTGTCAGTTGAACACAGCTAGTTATGTAGCATGAACACACATTTTTAGCTATCCATGCATAGCACAAGCATGCTTTAGTAGTTATCTAATAGACACAGCAAAGATAATCTAATATGCTTATTTGTATTTTTGTTCAGGTCTTTATACCTCCTTAGTTAAAATCAGCATAATATCATGTCACACATTTTTCTTCCATGTGCCTTATTAATTATTTTCTATCTGCATGAACTTCTCTGCTCTTATAACTTTTGCCCCAAAAACTTAGCCTCTGAAGTTTATTTAAGAAGATTTCACAATGAAAAGTTTTATTCATCAGAGAAATCTGGTATTCCTTAAAGTTCACTTGGAAATAATTTATTAAATTGTGATGTATGTTATGATCACATGGCAAGACACAATTTCAAAATAATAATACATTCATATTTTCTCCCTGTGATTTTTATATGGCCTGATTACTTGTATTAAAGAAAAGTTAATACAGATAAGAGAATTCTGTGGTTAAACACTGCCTTTTGTGTTTCAAAAGTCTTAATAATTGGAGGAAAATAGAAAGAATTCACATCATGGAATAAATATATGTATGTTGGTAGTATAAAAGCCACTGGTGACCTGTCATCAGTCAATATCAACAACGGGGAATAAAAAAGGCATTAGAGTAGAAACAGGCAGAGCTCAGATGTGGGAGAGTCCTTTTGAAAAATGCTTTAAGTCCCAGATAGAATGTATCTCCTTTGGAGTGTGTAATGCAAGAGAAAAAAAAAAGTGTGTGTTTCAGATTCTTCGTAGACTTTGGGAAGTTAGCAAGATTTCATATGTGAATTGTGCATAAACAAGCTTCCTTGTCTCTTCCTTGCATCAGTTTATCATGGGTATAGCTGAATGATCATGAAAACTAAAGAGTGGGCATTAAAACTAAATGTCATCTGACAATGTCAGATATCCTCATGTAATACTATGGTATGGACACAGTAAAATGAATGCACACAAGAAGTGCTGCTAAGATTAAGGCAACTATTCAAACATTAACATGGGGTAATGCAGAGGCATTGAAATGAACCCAAAAGAGGATCAGAGAGAATGATGAACATGTGGATGTCAACAGGGATTAAGGTATTAAATGTGACCTAATTATTACACATCATTTAAGGGCAATAACAAATATTACAATTGATTACAATTAAGTTTTGCCCTCTCTTCTGATTGGGTGCTTGAAATGGAAATAGTACTGGATTAAACAAGTAAATAAAACCACATTTCTTCATATCTTATGTTTGTGGAGTGGAAATTGTATTTGCTTCTATTATGCTCAAATTTCCCTTTCAGGCATATCTTGCACTGCTTTGGAATAATTGCCCTTAGGTGTATCTGTGTTTGCTTTTCCTCATATTCTTTTAAAAAAGGCAACAAAACTCAAAATATTTTTCCTAGCTTGGTTTTTCTTGATACGTTTCAGCTATCAGATGTATTATTTAAGTTTTAACATAGAACAATAAACATCTTATTTCTTGATAAAAGACACATTTTTTCTAAAATTTTAATGATAGTTTGGATCTTTTTCGCCTTCATCTCAAGGAGCATGATCATATTGAGGGATCCTGACGTGGCTCCCCATGCCTTCAGACTATATGACAAATGTTATTTATATATGCTTATACCTATTTCTTTACTTAAATGAGAAGTTCTAAGTAGACATTCTGTCTAAATAGAGTATTCACGAAAACACTAAATTGAAAACTTAACAGGATAAATGCTGGGTGGTAACATGCTTTTATAATTTATGTTTAGATTTTTATCATTTTATATCAAGTTATTTAAATTTGCTTAGGTTACTATATCTGATCCATGTCTGAACTTTCAGGATCAAAGACACCTCTCTCTGACTATATTCTAATCTTCCAGTCTATTCGTTAAACAACTTTTCTTATGGTGATTCTTTTTTTTACTTTTTTTGGTACCAGAGATTGAACTTAGGGGCGCTAGACCACTGAGCCATATCCCCAGCCCTATTTTGTATTTCTTATTTAGATAAGGGGTCTTACTGAGTTGCTTAGAGCCTCACCATTGCTGAGGCTGGCTTTAAACCCACAATTCTCCTGTCTCAGCCTCCCAGGCTGCTTGGGATTACAGGTGTGAGTACTGTACCTGGCTCTTATGGTAATTCTTTGATTTCAAGACCTCTAATCTGCTGCTCTTATTATTAGTTATCTAGTGTTTATTTTTCTTCAGCCTACAATTCATAATCCATCATATACCTATTTCTCTGCAAATCCTACGAAATCAATTACTTTTCTTTCACATTTAAAATACTTACCTCCCAAATATTAAAGTGTCTCAAACCCCAATATTCATTCACTTTTCTTGAGTTTTATTATAGAATTAACTGCTCTATAGACCTGAGTTATTTGATACTCCACATTTTCAACACTTCCTCATAACTACCTACTCCTCTTTGGTGCTCTTTTGTTGAGATCATTTACTCATGGTACAAGGTATGCTTTTTCCTCTCTTATAACCTAGTTTTCTTTTAATCTGAGCTGAATATTCACCTCTAAAGTCATTGGAAAAGCAGAAGCCACTGGAAGTGACTTTCCGTAGCATCCATGTTAGTCTGCATTCTATCACTGACAAAATACCTGAGTTTAACATTTTAAAAAGAAAAGAGCTTTAATTTGGCTCCCATTCTCCAAGATTTCATCTCATGGCCATGTGGCTCCATTGTTTCTGGGGCTTTGGTGAGAGACAGAACCTCATGGCATGTAGTGTGTAGTTAAACAGAGATGTTCACCTCATGTTCATGTCTATGCACTGCACATTCCTCCAGGTACGATTACATTTGTCTGCTTTTCTGATAGATTTCTTAAAATGATTTGTTTGCATAAGGAGCTTCCAGTTCCTCATATCCAGATCTCACCTTTTTGCCCTGAAGTCTGCCTCCATTCTTCATCATCCCACTGAATCTTCTCTTGTCAGAGTTATTCTTTTGGTTGGCTTTTTTCACTGCTGTCACTAAAAGATCTGACGAGAACAATTTTAGAGGAGGAAAAGTTTATTTTGGAGCTCATAGTCTCAGAGGTCTCAGTCCATAGTCAGCAGGCTACATTCCTCAGGGCTAGAGGTGAGGCAGAGCATCATGGCAGAAGAAAGTGATAGAGGGAAGTGGCCCACATGACGAGCAGAGAGAGACACTTTGCTTGCCAGATAAAAAATATATATCCCAAAGCCATGCCCCGAAAAACCACCTTCTCCAGTCATACCCTACTACCTACAGTCACCACTCAGTTAATCTCATCAGAGGATTAACTCACTGATTGGGTTAAGTCTCTCATAATTCAATCATTTCTTCTCTAAATGTTTGTGTTGTCTCTCACATGAGCATTTTGGGGACACTTAATATCTAAATCATAACTGTTATCAATGGTATTTTTGCTACAGGACTCAATGAATGCCATTTTTCTTCCTAAAATATTCTTTTTTAGACTTCTACAAAAAAACAAATTGTCTTCAGTGTTTTCTTTTATTACTTATCTAAACTTCTTTACAAATAAACCTCCTGAGCTAAATCAATTTTTTTTTTTTTTTTTGGTTGGGGGATGGTGTAGCAGCGATTGAACCAAGGTGTGCTTAACCACTGAACTACATCACCATCCTTTCCTTTTTCTATTTTTTTATTTTGAGACAGAGTCTTTCAGAGTTGCTTAGGGCCTTGTTAAATTGCTGAGATTGGCTTTGAGCTTGCAATCACTCTACCTCAGCCTCCTGAGTCACAGGGATTACAGGCATTCACCACCAAATTTGGCTGGTAAAGTAAATCTTTGTTGACATACTCAGGTTTGCATCTTGTGCCACTCACTTATTTGTCTCTCTTTGTTTCTTCCTAGTAATTTCATTTATTTCAGCGTGATCTTTATGCTGATGACTCAGAATTTCTACCTATTTTCTCTGCACAAGTTTCTCTTTTGATTACCTATTTGTTTCTAATTGCATATCTCACAGGTAACTAATTCTTTAAAAAAATCTCAAATTGTTATTATTTTGCTTCCATTCATTTTTTATTTTCCTCAATTCAATAAAGGTCACCACTATCCATCTGAAGCCAATAATTCAGGAGCAATCTCTTATTTATTATTAGCCATAGTAAGTAATCTCTATTAGCGACTGTATTATTAATCCCCAGCTTGCGCTAACAATGTCTCCCCTCCCATCCTTTCACTAGTAAATGCCATTGATCATATATCTCAAATATATTGAGTGCATCTTTGAATTGTATGTTGATGATATCTCAGAAATATCTGCCAATTTCTAAATCCTTTTTGCGATACAAGTGCTTTACCTTGGATTGCTGTCAAGGATTATCCAAATAATTATAGTTATCTCTTGACAATTTGCTGCAATTTCTTCTCTATGTGGCAGGAAAGACCTTTTAAAATGTCAGTTAGACCACATAGTTTTTCTAATTAAAAGTTTGAGTGGGGTTCACAAGCTCTTAGACTAAACTGTAATACTCTACTCTGGAATGGTTGGGAACAATCCACTCCTGTTTATTCACTTCAGTAGAAAAGCATATGTTGGATCTCTGTCCCCACTAAACATGTGCCTTTTATTTATCTCCTTTCCACTACTGTTTTCCCTTCTATATACTGGTTAAAATGCTTCTTCCTGACTTTCTATAGTAGCCTTCTCATCATGATGTTTAATCTCATTTATTTACTAGTTCTTATTCACCATAAAAGTAATTCTCTTTTCATTTGATCTTTTGTCTTCCTCCTCTTTCTTGAATGTATATTCCATAATGTCATGGGATTCTTTCTCCTGGTTTATCATTTTTTTCTCCACCACCCTGTATTGTGTCTGGCATAGTATAAGGTGCCTTGTGAATATGCTTGTTGATAAAATGACTTCTTATCAAAAGCATTTTAGATAAGCAGCTAATAGATATAGAGCTTGACAAGGCATTTTCAAGTTAGTTATCTCTGGTCATCACCCTACCCAAAGAGAGAATGGCTAGATTCCTAAGGATCATTCAGTATTCCTGTTTGTTGTGAGCTTTTCTAATTTGCCAATGTTTTCCAAATAATGTCACTGGAATTGTGGTGTAATCACAAATTTAGGATGCATTGGCAATTAAAATATACTTTCTTCCACTTTGCAGAGAGGATGAAATTAGTAAGAGAATATCTAAAATAGGTGCATGATTTTCACTAGTACCTGATTTCTAATATCATCATGGCCCATGCTCTGGGTCTCTGTTGTGGCACAACATATTATTGTCAAGTTTAGTGCTTATAGCAATACCTATTTTTAAAACTACTTTCATATTTTTCTGTGTCTGGAATTTAGGCAGAGCACACAATGAAAGACACAACAGTTTATAGGGCCTCAGCCAGAAGAGTCAGAATATCTCAACTAATTGGAGGAGTAGAAGATCTGAGAAATGTCCAGGAATCTCTTTTTTCTGTAGTTTCAGGGTTTCTCCTTAGTCTTTTTAAAATGATATCCTACCATAGTAGCCTTGGGACTATGAGGCTTTTTTTCCCATATTTTATTTTATTATTTTTGTTGCTGTTTTTCTAATTAGTTAAAGGTGACCGCAGGGCTTTTTACTTTGCAGCTCAGAATTCCAAGAGCAATTGTTCTGAGAGCAGGATGAGAGCATCATCCTTGCAAGGCCTGGCTCTGCAAGCAGGTACAGCCCCACTTCCACTCTGCTCTTTGTTGAAGCCCTTGCAGACTCTGTCAAGGTTCAAGAGGACCTGGGGAGGAGTACCAACCAATTTGCATTCACCTGCACTCAACAACAAAACATGAGGCTCTTTAATGATGAGTGGATGGATATTATTTGCAAATAAACAAGAGCAGGGTGAATCCTTCTTCTAATAATAGTGTTAAAATCCTATAGAAATTTCTACTGAAATGTGATTTACAGTTTTATTTCTTTACAGAGATGAAGTATATAGTATATTTGCCTCATATTCTTTACTCAGTGTTTATTCATCTCAGCATTCAGAATATCAAAACGTTGGCAGTTACTTATATGCCTTGGTTTTTTTATTTTAATCATCCAGTTTTAAAAAATGATGAGGCTGATGCAAAGAATACCTCTATGCTTTTTGTATGTTTTCCTTCACTTCGTCTTCATAGCAAATCTATTTTCTTCTCCATATATAATTGAGAAAAATGTTTAGTAGAGTTAATGAAATTGTACATTAGATTAAGAAAATGCCCTGAGTGAAGCCGGAACACCATCCCTCATGTTTGTACTGACATCCTTAGATTCAGTCCTGATCCTGATCTGGGGGTAAAGAAGCTGTGGACCCATAGACAGAAGTTAAATCAGCTGATCTATAAATTTCCTTTTGGTTATAAAAGCCCATGAGGGCTCATATCGTTGAAAGAGTAAAAATAGCTTTTGAAGTTTAGGAGAATAATTTGATGTTAGTGAATTCAAACTTTTAAATACATGGCAACTAGAAAGCAGGATTTATATTGGCAGTTCCTTACTGTCCCTGGAAATGACTATTCAGGATTCTTGAATCTACTCTCTGACTCTTGATTCACACTCTGAGGTGTACTTCCTCTACTCAGAATTAGTTGTGGCTGAATAGTTTCCCCAGCCTACATCTTTGCAGTTGAATCTTGAGGGTGTAAGAGAATCTTCATTTCATACTCTGCGTCTTTGGGTTCATGATGGCAGATTGCTGAGTGGAAATTCTTAGAACTTTGTGGGTACTTTATGAATCATGTTCATGCCCACCCCTTTAGAAAAGAAAGCTAACAATATACTTTTTTGAAATAAAATGTTTTCTAATTTATATTTCTGTGGAACAAGCCTTCATGCTTCTTAGAAAATAGTTCCCTCTTTTTGGAGAGTTCATCTATGACTCAGACTCTCTAAAATCATTAAAGGATCTTTTGTTTGATTGAACAGTACTTTTGGAGACTACTTTTGAACTTCCTAAGATTTTAACACAAAATTTTGTGGTGATATCCTAAGTTTCATGTTTCGACCATGCAACTGTATTTCTTACCAATTATTTCATAGTGATTTGAAAATTTAGCCACTTAAAGCAGTAATCAGTTGTTATGTCGCAACATTGATAAGAGGTGGAAATACAGACCTGGCTTAGATGGGTGGCTAAGCTCAGGACCTCTCATGTGATTAGTCAAACTATAGGGTGGTGGTTCTATGAGGAAACTGAAAGATCCACATCCAAGCTCAGAACCATGGACTCTGGCAGAGAGCTTGGCTCCTTGCTGTAGAGTCTACTCTATACAGCTGGCTTCCCTCAAATGAATAAAAAGAACCTTTTGTGCTGGCGTGGAGGCTTGTAGTCCCAGCTGCTCAGGAGGCTGAGACAGGAGGATCGAATATTCAAAACCAGCCTCAGCAACAGCAAGGGGGTAGGCAACTCAGTAAGACTCTGTCTCTAAATAAAATACAAAATAGGGCTGGGGATGTAGCTCAGTGGTCAAGTGCCCCTGAGTTTAATCCCTGGTACCCAAAAAACAAAAACAAAAAACAACCTTTGTGTCTTTTATTTTTATTGGTTGCTCAAAACATTACAATGCTCTTGACATATCATATTTCATACATTTGATTCAAGTGGGTTATGAATTCCCATTTTTACCACGTGTACAGATTGCAGGATCACATTGGTTACACATCCATGTTTATACATATTGCCATACTAGTGTCTGTTGTAAGGCAGCAGAATACAACAGTCTTTTGTGTCTTAATCTCAAGAGTTGAAATTATCACTGTTCTATTGGTTAGAAGGGAGTAGTAAGACTAGCTGACACTCCATGTAACAACATGGACATCAGGAGTTGGGGAACACTGAAAGTTATCTGTGAGACAAGCTACCACAGTGATTTTCATTCTTGTAAAATTCTTGCAAAATATCTCAGTATGATTTTTGATTGATTGTTTTCCTTCTCTCTTGCTACAACTCCAATTACAGTTATTTTATATCTTTTCATTATGTCCATCCACCCCTTTTTTCTTTATTTTTGCCTTCTTTTTCACTTTTTGCTTCAATCTGTATTAATTTTACTGCCCTATATTCAAGTTTTATAGTTTCTTTTCCTGCTTTGTCTAATGAGATGTTAAGCCCATCTATTAAAGTGTATCTTTATTGAATTTTTACTTTTAGTATTTACCTTTTGTCTTTTTCTTTACTCCTGTTCTTCATGAAAATCGTCCTTTTTTTTATTTCTTTGATGAACGTGTTATGCTGAAAATTTTAAGTTTAATGACTATAATTGTCCCTCTGTCCACCTATCTTGATTTTTTAATATTTTGAGCACATTTCATTGTATAATAGGTAACTTTTACTTTACATGCTGGACATTTTATGTAAAAATAATACAGAATCTGGATGATGGTATCTTCCTCCAGAAAGAATTTAATTTCCTTCCAGTAGTAGATAAGAGTGTGGATATCTGACCTTGATCCAGGCAGTGCTGGTCAATTTCTAATTTGCCTATTCTCCCAGGACATAGCACTTTTAAGCTTCAACTGAGAAGCTGGAGTGTTTACTTGGCCCCTTCATATTTGGAAGACCCTAAACTCCAACTTTCACCACTGATAAGATAAGTTGCAAAAGTTTCTATTTGCCTTCTAGAAGCTGATGCAGATTTGCTTTCTACAAATATTGCCCTAAGTGTGTTCAGTTTTTGGAGTCAATAAATAAAAAGAGTTTGGATTCAAAATTTTGAATTTGCTTCTCTGATACTCATTCTATTACTCTGTTCACTGAGTCATTACTTGTTGGTAAGACTTCATTGCCAGTTTCTGTTTCCCCACAAGCTCTAAATCACTGCTGTGCTTCTTCTTTTAGATCCTGCATAGTAAGTCATCAGATGCCATGACAGGAAACATATACAAATTTAGCCTTTACATTCAGCATATTTCACTTTCTTCAGAATTTTTTACCTCTCTAATACAAGCTACTGTGTTTAATTTCTGATGCCTTAAATATTTATTTTGTATTTTAAAAATATTTCATAGTTTTAATTATTGGGAGATTCCACCTGATAATAATTATTTTATTTGGGCCATAAGCATAAATCACTTTGCTCAATTCATTGCATTTTTGTATATTTAATACTGAACCACGTAGTTTTCAATTTTTCCTAAACCCACAATGAGTTCTTTGAGTTGTTAAGAGTTCAGAAGCCCTATATGGTCATAGTTCTACAGAATACTGGTAAACAAAGAATACAATCTGGATAAAGAAAGATAGAAGAAATCTCTTTGAAATAGTAGAAAATTAGCTCCTTTGGCTCCTGCCACACTATTTGACCTCAAGCCAAAACTTTACAATAAAGCTTAAAAAGAAAAGATCCAATTTTGTTGCTTTTTAAAAGAAGATTCTGCTTGGAACTACCAAAACACAGAGCAAAAATATATTTCTTTGGGATTAATGGATAATTTCTATTGAATGCAAAAAGTTAAAATTACATTATCTATGGTTGCAAACAATTTAGCCAAGAGGGCATGTGATTTATTTATGGATTCTTGTTTTGAACTGTGCCCAATGCTCAAAAGTCTCTTTGGGCAAAAAAAACTTTCAGTGATTATCTAGAAGTAATTTTATTTTTGGCTCTGACTTTCTATAAGTAGAAGAAAACTAATAAGAAAGTCATACCATTGCATATTTCTTATATAACTAAGAACTAATGTGATACTATAATAAGGCTTAAAGAAGTAAAGATAGAATAAGTTAGAAAATGGAAAATACATTTAAGAAAACAACATTTACAGTTATTGCACTCAAGGTCTGTTTTTTTTCTTTGAAATGATTATTGTACCAATTCATTTTTAAAACTGATTATTAAATTTGGAATTCAGTGTCACACTTTACTGAAGATTTAGTTCTTTTCCACCACACCTTGCAAGAGCTGATACATTATGATGTTCTACAAAAACCAGGCATGATCTGAGCTTTATTATATAGCTGACCCAACAAGCAACCAATTATTCTCATCTTCTCCATCTACCTATTGCTCACTTCCCCTCAGGTCTGGACTTATGTTGTCCCTTCTAATCATTAAGTTATTCTATCTAATTGGTCATCATATGTGTCCTATCCAATTGTAATTTTCTTCTCAAAGATTTGTGAATCTCTCTCATTTAACCTAAATCTTCTTCAACTTTTATATTTTCAGAGTTGTCTTCCCTCATCATCAGCCTAACAAAACACTATTTCTATTCCCCCATCACTTATAAAAAAAGACTTATTTAGTTGTAGATGGACACAATACCTTTATTTTTATTTGTTTTATTTTTATGTGGTGCCGGGGATCAAACCCAGTGCCTCACACATGGTAGGCAAGTTCTCTACTGCTGAGCCACAATCCCAGCCACCTCTCCCATCATTTTTTATTCTCTTTCCCAGTTTGTTTTTTTAGTCTCCTCTAATAGTATATTGATTATTTTACTTTAACATCTGATTCTCTGACTTGAATGTAAGATCTTTGAACAGTTTAGTGAAACTAGTGCCTAAAATATATTATGGAGTTGATATTTATTTAGGAATAAAGGAGTCTAGGTCTCCCCCAAATACACATATTTCAAATTCAGTATAAAAATAAAAATAAAAAACCTGATTCATTGGCTCACAGAGGAAAAAACACAAACACAATAAATGTATCATTGAGTATATGAATATAGATATTTATAAGTATATTTATAAATATATAATATATATGAATATAGTTATTTAAAAATATATTTTATATATATATATATAAAATATATTTATTTGGTTCTGTTTATTTTTTCTCATGCTTTCCTTGAGAAGCAAACTGATATGTTGATGCCATCTGTAGAGATGGGTAAATCTCTGGAAGAGATTTGTTTTTAACTCATAACAAGAGAGAGCTGTTTTTAACTGATATTCAATGTATGTGGATCGTAGTGATTCAAAATGCTAATGGTCAAATATGTGTTTCCTAGAAGGAAAGAGACCTAAATTCAAACCTTGGATTTACCTCTTATTAATTTTGTGCTATTGGACAAATTTTCTCCATACAACACCTCATTTTCTTTTCTATTTCATCAAAATGCTGATAATTGTACAAACTTCATGTGGTGCAATAAACCATGACCATGACCTGAAACAGCATAACTAAACAATAATGTCAAAACATGTTTCTGCTTTCAGTTCTTGACTCAGGAGATGCAGCCTATGAATGATTACTTCAGTCTCTTAGAATTACTTTCTTCATCCTCCAAAGAAAAACATAAAATTTCAATTTTTTTAAAAAATATAGTAATACAGAATAGTTAGTGATTACTCTCACCATGTAGAATCTGGAAAATACTGAAAAACAGTCATTAGAAGTTTATTCTATCTCCCCCTTGCCAAAGTAAGTAAACAAGCTCAAGACTTTTAGTAACCTCAGGGCTAGCATTTTTCATTTTATTCTCAGAGACTGGGCTCCCGAACAAGACAAGACCTGATTCTGCTGGTATTAATGAACACTGTCAAACATACAACTCCCTGATTATTGTCTTTCCCTTGTCATGTGCATAGGCCACAGGAATGGGGACAGACTTGTTTTTAATTGGTCTTGTGCTGCCATAGGGCATGTGGTGTCAACAAAGTTGGTAACTCTGAATTTTCACCATATTATCTAGGTTCTTAGATCAGACTACATTTATAATTGTAACAGAAAGTTTTTCAAATTCAGTAAAAAAAAAACAAAAAAAAACAAAAAAAAAACCTGACTCTAGCTTAAATAAAGAAGGAACCTCATTGGCTCACTTATTTAAAAAGTTCCCAAAACAGACAGTATTGGATCTAATAATTCACACTCTCCCCTGGGACATTCTGTTTCACCACTATGCTTTTACCAGTCTCAGTTTCCATAGATGTCCAGATTCTCCTGTTAGGTTAGAAAAATAACTACAGCAGATTCAGACCACATATTTTTACACTTTACAATATAAGAGAAATAGATTTTGTCTTCTGCTATCTCTTCAAATCTTAGAGTTTACTCTTTTCCTTTGACTTGCATTAGTTTTCACTGGTCAAGAAGTTTTTCTTCAGGCTTCCCTCCCACTCAAGCCATGTAGTTGTGAATGAGTGTAGGATGTGCATTTCTATAGAAGATCCATAAAAGATCAATGTAAGAAAGAGAATTTGAATCCAAGAAGCAATTAAGACATATTTTCCATACCCTTTTAAATTACACACTCCTATTTAGAAAATTTGATTAATATCATGAGGAATAGACTTATAATAAATAAAAGTTAGGTTAGTTTACTTTCTGCTGCAAGAAAGAACACACTCCAGAAAAACTGCAGACAGATAACTAAAAAAAGAAAAGATTTGTGTCTGTGCCTTGAGGAACTTGAAGGAGCAAGAACCAGCTCTGGATTATCACAGTAGTATTATTCAAAAGGCAAGAAACATAGAAGGACTGAGTAAATTCTTGATAAGGAAGCAATAAATGCTCAAAATATTTGGTTTGGGCTACGTCTACTTGAAACATTCATTAAGTTTCTGTTAGAAATGCCAAGGACTGATCACCAGCAGCACTGAAAATCAGAATTGGGGTTCTTTATCATTAGCAACTACAAAGTTAACTATGAAAGAGAAAAGATACAACTCTTTTTTTATATTTATTTATTTATTAGTTATTGGCGGACACAACATCTTTGTTTGTATGTGGTGCTGGAGGATCGAACCGGGGCCGCACGCATGCCAGGCGAGCGCGCTACCGCTTGAGCCACATCCCCAGCCCCAAGATACAACTCTTAACTGAAGAAACTAAGTTAAAAATGGAAACACTTCAGTATGTCAGAGATACTCAAATTGTTCAGATTTTTGAGAGAAGGGCAAAATGTTCCAATCTTACAGGTGATAAAAATACTCGAGTTCCTCATAGCCTAGAGTTTCACTCAACAGTTTTCTTCAGTTCTGTCTTAATTATTAATTAATAAACAGAGTTTTAACATATGCAACATACTTAAAAGCTACACTTTTAACTCGGATTTTATTTTAGTTCATTCCAAAATAAATGACTGCATTATTATTAGTAGTAGTATTACTATTTCTATTATAAGGAACAAGGGGAAAATCACATCAAAGTTAAGAAGCAATGATGCTTAACAACTGATCATTGAGTACTTTTTTTCTCTAAGTATACCCATGAAAACCCTCTAAAAATTTCTGGAATATTTGTAGTAAAAGTGGTTTGTTATTTGTGTTCTGTTTTATTTTGTTATTAATTTGAAATGTTTCCTCATAAATATTTAGATCTCAAATCAACTTTAAGGAACTTTTTCTTTTCTCTCCTAATTATTTTGCAGATGAACAACCAGAAAATGCACATTGATGAAGAAACTTGTTCATATTCATACGCTACCTCATGCCATCACTAGGAGTAGAACACAAATGCTCTGCTCTTTCTGCTGTGTTGCACTGCCATCAAATACGTAAGTGGCAACCATTAGCAAAGGCCCATGCAGAGAGGTGCAGGTTACATTGTTACTAGTTGTGAAAACCTACCCAAAGTGGGTCCCTTCCTTTAAGGATTCCATTTAATAATGCAGTGAACCAAATACTCCTTCTTTTACATAATCCATCATTTTCTTTCATGTTTTTATTATTGGTGTATTGTTCATCCAGACAGTGCAGTTATTTGTAAATCATCTCAAGTACTGTTAGAAAATGCATTCTCTTATGATTTTAGAAGGAAAATTTTGCTTTCGATTTTTGCCTTCTGACAATTCTAAAACTCCCTATTTAATGTGGACTGGCAAATGGGGGTTCATTCAATTTGTAGTTAAGAAAATTCTGTACTGTTTGAATTTTAAGGAATAAGTTTTGGTAAATGAAAAGAGTTAAGAAGTCAATTTTATTGCACAGGTTTAGAATACATGCATGAGTGAGTTCGTATATGTAAAACATATGGATTGTATATCTAAATTAAATTTCTATATATAATAGGATTGCAGTTATTTTAAAACCATATCTTAGTATGAAATAATATCAGTATTGAGTTATACAAAGTATTGCATTTTTAGTAAATCATATTAGTTGTCATAGTGACAATTCAGGAATGAATAAAGATTTAATTTTAAGCATTAGAGTCTCTTGCTGGGAATTTTCTTGATCTTGAGCATTATCATTGATTTTCCTTTCAAAAGTTGGCATTTTTTTGTTTTATTTTTACTTCAAGTGATTGGTGGATATGTCCATCTCTCTAATAGGGAACATGAAATGTTTAGGACTTCAAAGATTATTTTTAAGACTTAAAAAAAAGTTCTTTCATTCCATAAGATTGGTTTGCTTTTTAGAAATAATTTTGTACTTTGAGTCAGAGTGTCATTGGTATGAAGAAAATTTTTTTTTAAAAAGCCTCTTTCTCCATGGGTGTGAGATTTGCCTTTATTATTAAAAAACATAATAAAATAGTTTAAATTGGGAAATAAACATATTAATTTGATCTAGTCACACATATTGGTGGCTGGTGTTTAGAACCCTTGCCCTTCCACCCAGTCATCCTGGAATACTCCTGATATTTTGTTAAAGAATTTTAAGAATTCTTTCAACAGTATCTCCTTTGACAATGTTGACTGTTCTCTTTTATTTAATTTATTTTTAAATGTTTTGGTACTAGGGATTAAACCCATTTAGCTAAATTCCCAGGCCATTTATTTAACTTCCTTTGAAACAGAATCTCACTAACTTGCTTAGGTCCATGATAAATTGGTAAGGCTGGCCTTGAAGTTGAGATCCTCCTCCCCACAGCCTCTTGAGTCACTGGATATTACAGGCATGGACCACCACACCTGGCTCATAATAATGAATGGTCTCTAAAAAGAAGTCTTTCTTTAAGGAAATGAATGGTTGCCTGAAACAGAGCAGAAGTAGAACATAATTAAGACTTTAATCATATTAAAGGAAAAATTTGCCATTAACCTCCATGAGTTGACATTTATATTTTGGCCCTTAAATCAGGCGACTATGGAGTGGGATATTTAATTAGAGTACAGAAAATTGTAAAAGAACAAAGAAAATCCCTGTTATCAAGGAAGAATGTCCTTCTCAAAGAATCTACTTTCTTCATTCAAAGACAATTTTGTGTTGTATCATGCAACATAACCAGCCAGGGTCTTCCAAGTGAATTTAAGCTAAATAAAGATATGGACACAGAAAGTACCTTTTCTTTGGGTTCAGTGACTGCTCCTCAGCCTCAGCTACCCAAAAAGGGGCAAGCAGGCAAAAAGAGAGTGAGAAGCACATGGGAGAAGGTTTTATTGAGGAGAAGTTATTCAAATGAGGTTAAGGGGTCAGGTTTACAAAGGAATAGATGAGTGTAACACAACCCCCTTTGGGTGCTGCCTACTCCTAGGGCTACACCTTGTTATCTAGGAAGGGAAGAGCCCAAGTCATGAGTCATGGCACTACCAACAGACTACAGTGATCTTTCAGATCTCAGTGGTGTACCAGGACTTAAAGGTTCGTGTATTTGGAGTGGCTCTGCATTTTGAGCATTTTGAGCATCAAGTCTGTGTCAAAAACTGTTCTAGACACTAAAGATCAGTAATATCAATAATATAAGTAAAACAACTTCTCAACTTTAGGGATCTTAGAAGAAATGAACAAATGAGGAAATCTATGACATTTTGAATAAAATCAGAAAGGGAGTTGGAAACACTCCTTCCACATATTTATATCACATTTACTGGTACCTCCATGCTTGGAAATGCAAAGAAGATAGAAGAGGGGAAGGAAACTTGCCTTCTGCACTCTCAAGTTTTGGTAAATAATACACTGATATTAAAGGGCAATGGAGAGATCAAGAGGAGAAAAGGCTCAGAATTATGTTAGAAGAACAGGGCATCAGAACAGAGAACACTATATGCAATGAGATTTAGAAGCATATCTTCCCTCTTCATGAGAGAGCGAGCAAGCAGTGGGAGATGTGTAATAACTTCAGAGAGAGAGAGAGAGAGCAAAGCATTTTTAGAAGATACAAATAGAGTGAAAGAACTGATGATAACCTGGGACAAAGTCCAGCTCGTCTTTGAGGTGGCATCAATTCTGTTTTAATTTCCTTTTTGTCAGTCTTCCCCAGTGCAGTGAGATAGAAAGGGACCCAAGCAATTGCACTTCTTCTGGAGGAACTTCATTAGTCAGTTAAGAGAACTGCAGAGACAGCCCCTCCAAGTGCTTTTGGAGACAAAGTGGTCACAGGGTAGGTAGGAGTCAGAGAGACCTTTAGGCAGCTTCTATAGAATTCTTAACATGCGAAGCACCATACTTTGGGGTATCAGTTCCAAAGTTCCCATAAGATATAAGAAAGTGTTCCACTCTTGGGATTTTACAGTAGGAAACAAACAAATTGGCAAGGTCAGAAAAAAAAAGCAAACCAAAGCAAGTTTTATATAGGAGTAGGGAAATAGAGTAGGAATTTATTTAATCTTTCCTAGGGTTAGGGTAATTGGGCAGAAGACAGGAGAGTAAGCCAGCTAGGATTTTACCCTCAGAGCTGGGGTTCTATTGAATATCTGGACAGCTGGGAGCACATTCTCACCTCTCATTGCTGAATTTAGATGCATTTTGACTATGTCAACGAAATTGGTGAATAAAAGTGCTATGGGAATTCTTATAGGGAAAACGTCCAACAGGAATATAATATGAGCCACAAATAAAATTTAAAAATTTCCAGTTGCCTGATCAAAAGTGAAATGTAGTTTAATAATATGTGTTATTTAACTCAGTAGATCTAAGAAAGTATCATGTCAACATTTAATTACAGCAAAAATTACTAGTGAAATTTACATAGTTTTTTTTTTCATACTAAGTCTTCAAAATCCTCCTTAAATACAACTCATTTTGGAACAGTGCTATTTCAATTATGCCAAAGCTCATCATGATTGCCACATTACATTGAACATTGACAGATATTTTCTTCTTCATTTCTTCTGCCCATCCTCTCAGATTTCTATCTTAGAGAACAATTATGTATAGGGATTTTAATATAGAGTTTGAATTGTCTAGCTTATTTTTATTACTGTGACTGGCATTTTTAGTGGCTTTTATGTTTGCTGTATTAAATAGTTAATATCGTCCATTAAGTTACAAGGTAATAGACATATTGATGTGGAAAAAAATTATCGAGTCATATCTGATTTCACATAAGGGAAACTTCTGAGTGTCTGAGCATCCTTTATCCTTACTGAATTCTTATAGAATTATGAATTTATTTAATCCTTGACTCCCCTAAATTTCTTCCTTTCTCTCTCCTTCTCTCTATCTCCCCTACCTCCCTCTTTCTTCTTCCCTTTCATTGTTCTCTTCTGCCTTCTCTCTCTCCCTTTCTTCACCTCCCCCACCCCAGATATTCTTTCTTTCTCTTTAATCCATTCTTCCTCTTTTTGTTTCTGTAACAATGACAGTATGAAGAGCAGGTTCAAGTGTTCCAAGATTTTTTGAAATTATAAAATATAATGTAACAAACCAGAAACTGCATCTCTAGGTTTCTCATTGAATTACATAGTCACTATAACCGCCAACTTGCTGACTATATATATTTTTAAATCCAAACAGAAAAAGTTGAGTATTCACCACTGACCTGCTTGTCAAAAACGCTGAATAATTTTTCTAGTTACTGACAGTTTATATGGCTTTTCTCATTTGTCCTTAAGGTTCTCTCTCAGATGTTTTCTGTCTGTACCTTTGTAGAGCATTTGCTCAATTTATGCTGGAATTTACAACTAAGAAAATGGTAAGATTTATTTAGTCAATCCAGAACCAAGAGCCTATAATCTGGAAAGGAAGACTGTAGGTGTTACAGTACTTTCAAACAAAATAGAAATATAATCTCCATTTACCTTCTATTAAAGGATTATTGGTAATTAGAACTCACTGTACATATGAAACTACTAAGAACAAAAGGGCCTCCAAATCTAACACATTGTCATAACTAAAGGATTCCAATTAAAAAATTATCATTTGACCAGTTAAATCAAAACAAATTAATTGTGTGATTCTTTGTAGCAATAATTGCAGTTAACTTCTATTTTTAACTCTAAGTGAATATTTAGTTGAGAGAAATATCAGGACGTTTTCATGCCACCAGGCTATGTGCCTATCTTTGTTTCAGGTCAATCAATATTAAAGCATTGATCTTAACTAAGTTGAACTAAGTTACAACTTTCTCTTCATTAACACAATTGGAAGACGATGTTATGTGTGCCTAACAAACAAACTAAAAATAGAGTCATTAAATACAACAGATGTATCTTAAATCTTTAACTTCTGTTTTTAATGATTTACTACGTGAATATTCAAACCCTTCAAATGCTTTTAATATTTTCTGAATATATTCCCTTCTTTTTGCATTAGTTTGTATACTTTGCTTGAAATATTAACTTGAGAAACAAAGACTTACCAAACTGATCTAGATTCCCTCATTTTCTGGCATAAAATATGCATTTTAAAAGTTTTTTTTATTCTAAATACATTTTATATATTTCATTTTGGTCATTATTTGAAATTTAATGATAAACCAATAAATTTACAAAAAAAATATTTTTATATTTGAGTTTAAAGTTGCTTAAACATATTTGTGAGTATCATTTTCCCCCCAAAACTACAGAATCTTATATCTACATTCTATAATATTAAGTTGTATCTCTCTTTTGGATCATCAGTTAATTTTCCTTTAATGTACATACTTCTTTTGATTTCCCTTAGTATCATTGTCAGTGGTTTTTACCATGTTGGTATTTGTTGCTATTTGATTGGTTTAGACTTTAAAAATTCCATTAGACATTTGTTAGCAAGAAGTTATTTAGTTTATCTGTAGTGTGAAAATTCGAGTGGGGGTGTTCTTCCAAATGACAATTTGAACTCAGTTGACCCCTGGGTCACTGCCATCAATAAGATTAAAAATAAGGGACCACATTGCACTATCTCACAGCTGCACAGGAGGGTAGAAGTTTAGCTTTCCACTGGACCCCACTGATAACCCGGAGGTAGGAGTTGAGTATAGACTAACTCAACAACTCACCATCTTCTCCTCTCTGTTAATGTGGGTGGGAGTTGAAGTTGTCAGTTGGATTCTACTGACAACAGGTAGGAAGTTGAGTCCAGTTGAACCTCATCTCATACCACCTCACCTATTGTTGTGGCTTCTGGGTAGGGATGGAGCTCAATTTGTACCAGGAAAGATAAGTGGGGTATTGACTAGCTCAATTCCTAACACCTGTCAGTCAAGCCTCCTTGCTGCCAAGCAGTCAGAAGCTCAGCTCCTGCTGGATCACCTCCCCAAGACACTATCCATGTAGATAATTAAAGCACTGCTTGCTTTTGTTTGGCAGAACATAGAAAACCCATTCTGTTTGAGTACAATGACATTACCTCAGTAGCAGAATTAGAAAACTGCCTCTTTATGCCAAGTAAGGGATGAGAGAGCAACTACTATGGTAGGCCATTTTGAAAATTGCCTCTGTGCCTGATTTTCCTTCTTATTCTCTGCTGCTGTGATATAATGAGACATATTGCCCATACTTATGTTACATGGCAAAATGGATTTTGAAGTTATAATTAAGGATGCTAATTGGTTGACATCAAGTTAATCAAAAGAGAAATTATCTTAGTAGACCTAATTTAATTACTTGAGCCCTTTAAAAGCAGAGAGCTCTTAACTGGCGGGTAGCTGAATGGAAGGACAATGATCATGAACAAGCAGTCTCTAGGAGCTGAATGAACCCCAAATCAGTAGCCAACAAGAAAATGGGAACCTCATGCCCACACACCTACAGAAATGAATTCTGCCAACAGAAAGTGAACTGTTTTACAAAATCCACCTGGGAACTTGCTCCAGCCAAAACTTTGATTTCCACCCCTGAGCTTCATGTGAGTCACTAGACTTCTGTGCTCCTGAATGGAGTTAATAAAAGCATATTGTTTAACCTACTAAATTTGGGTCAGGTTGTTAAGTAGAAATAAGAAATGGACGTGGGTGCTGTTATAACAAATATATAAAAATATAGAATATCCCTCCACACTCAAGAACACTGGCAACACCCCTCAAGGAGAATCCAAGTGCTGCTTGCTTTCACTGAATGACACATACAAGGCAGGCTCCCCTCTAGCTTTCCTCTGCATGAATGCTACCTCCTAAATCTGAGAGGTTGGATTGAGATGGAAGATCCTTTCTCTGTTAAATCTCACTGAAACAAATAAGAGGGTAAATTTCAGTTTGTGTATGATTTTCTATTCTCTTCTATTTTCTGGTTGTTGTTTTTGTTTGTTTGTTTTGTTTTGTTTTTACAACAAGGAATAGTCTTATATTGATGTGTGTTTCTGTGCTTTTAGATGGCTCCGGATTACAGGCTCCTCCAGCATCCCTTTCAGAATGTAGAAAGGAATGAAAGAAAATCAGGAAAAACTCACCCTCCTGATATTAATCAAGTCTTGAGGTCTCTGAGTAGTCTATCTTGTTTCCATCCTGTTTTGATTAGATTTGTGTGGCAACTTAATTGGGCCACTGAGTGTCCAGGTATTTGATTAAATACTATTTGACTATGTCTTTGAAGGTGCTTCTGCAGGAAATTAACATTTGAATCAGTAAACTGAGTAAAGCAGGTTGCCCTTCCCCAGTTTGGGACATTTCGTGCTTTGTTTTGCTTGTTGGGCATAGCAGGCCTTCTCCAGAGACAGGACCATAGTGGTCAGGAAGTATATAGCATGCTGTTTTTCACCACACATTCAGGAAAGTATTTCTTTTGAAAAAAATCAAGCTAACATAGATAATAAAGGCAACTTTAAAAGGGACAATAATTCCTAAGAGATGATAATAAATGAGAGAATGGGTAATGAACCAATGTCAATAATAAAAAGTTGAATAAGGGCACCTGATTATATGAATAGAAGGCTCAGTGATTTTTCTAAGACAAGTTTATTAAGGTACATGATTATGTCCCTTGAGTAGCATTCCTGGGTCACTACCCAAGACATCTAGAGAATAGCACCTTGCAACATGTAAATTTCAGAATGCTGACCTTGATTTAATAACCTAAGGATGACGCAGGTAATTACATCATTACTAGAAGTTAAAGTAGAGCAGACCACGATTTCTAATTTATCCCAATACTGAATGTTATCTTGAATATAAAATCACAGGGTCTTCTTTTTTATTCTAATTGAGTACTATGATAATAGAATATAAGTGAACAAAATTGTAAATGATCTGAAAAATGGATCATCTGGGTATAAAAGACATGAATTTAAATAATTTGTTATTTTATTCCTTGAATCTCTGTATTTTTGTATGATTTGCTATTCTGTTTGCTATGATTAGGATATGAAGGATCCCCCCAAACTACAGTGTTAATGCAGCAGGTGAAATTACTACATCACAAGAGCTGTCATCTAAGCAATCGATTAATCCATTTTTGGTGGATGAACAATTTGAAAGGACTAATGAAACCAGAGTTTGAGTGGAAACTTGTTTCTCCACTTTAGTTGGCAGATGAGGTCTCCATAAGTTGGGGCCTCTGCAGCCTAGAAGGCCATTTTAGTGTCAGCAGCTAATCACAGAAGGGCATGCCTGCTGGGGTCAGCTCCAAGGGTCGAAGCCAACAAAGCCAGATTCTTCTCCACTACTATTGAGTGATTTGCAGTTCTTAATTGCAGACTATGCCCTCCAGGGCTGCAGAAGATCCCAGCAACTCACTGCCAACTTCTTTCTTGGTTCTTGTCCCATAAATTCAATGAATAAAGTCCACAGACAATAATATAAGGCAAGAGCAAAAGGAGTACGATTTATTTAAGGGAGAAGGAAAGAGACAGAACTCCCACAGGATGAAAGGGCAGTAGATAGCAGGTTGACACTTAAACAGAGTAGTCTAGGCATTTCTATAGCTACTGGGTAGGGGCATTAGCCAATATCTATGCTAATCAGGTCTTAGAAAAGTACCCATGCTATTGGTCAAAATCTATGCTAATGAGAGCTTGGGAAAGTACCAATACTATTGGATCACACTGTGACCTTCTAATTAGCTGTGCCTTTTTAGTCCTTGAATTTGAACTTTCCTGTATGTTGGAAGCTATGTATGAACTATGAATTTACTTGAGCCATCATAAGGCAGGGAGGCTACTTTGCAGGGTACTCCTGGGTGTAATTCTCTGGTTCAAGAAAGCGCAGACTATGCTTGCACCCTGCCTTAGCTCACAGCCCTAGGTTCAAAGAAGGTACCCAGAAATGGGCGTAACCTGCCAAACACCCCAAAACTTGTTTTTCCCACTTATCGTATTTTCCTGAAGAAGCTCCTCACTGAATCCCTTTGGTGTGCTTCTCTATACTCACAGGCTTGTCTCTTTGTTAGGCTCAGACCCATCAGATCTCTTTCACCTGTAAAGCCCCTGCTTCACATAATTTCCTGGGTCTTTTGTGTTTATTTCTTAATATTATTTCCAGTGGGCCCACACCTCTGACGGTTACCTACACTCTCCCTAAGCAGGTCATGAGCAAGTCCTGTAACCTTCATATGGGTCTACCTTCACTTCCATATTTCCGCTGCTTTGGGACAAAGGCTTGAATTCATTACTGGGTGGTAACTGTAGGCAGGTAGGGTGTGACTAGATGAAGTAGGTCACTGGGTGAGTTTATTGGGGGGATTGTATGTTGTCCCCCCTGGCCTCTCCCTCTCTATTTGCTTCTTGGGCACCATGAGTGAGCAGCACTATTCTACGAGGCCCTATTGTAATGATGGTTTGCCTCACCTTTGTCTGAGAGCCATGGAATTGGAAACCATTGACTGAGACACTGAAACCATGAGCCAAAATAAACTTCCTCCTGTAAGTTGTTCTTATCAGGTATTTTGGTCACAGTAATGAAAATCTGACTAACACATTGTTACTGTGTGAATTTTGCAGATATCATTCTTACAAGGACTCTATAATGAAGCTGAGGAGAAAATGCAAAAGGAAACTCCAATAGATTTGCCTGCCTCCAAATCTTTGATAGTGAGGGTAGTGAGCAATAGTACCAATAACACAGAGGTCAGGAAAAAGAGAGAGAGCTTTCATTTAAAGGGTTCTTAAAGAAGTTTCATTGCAAAGTTGATTTCATGGAAATGCAAAGAATGCCTATAGGAATAGTTAGAATTTCAGGGCTGCTTATCAAAAGTTTTTAAACCTATTATAGTATAAAAATGAAATAGAGACTTTAGTGGAAAAAGCAATAATTTCCTGACTGTTAAAGGCAAACACTTAACAGATACATAAAACTAGAAGTAAACTTTGTTTACAAATGCAGCAATATTGTTCTCAAATTCAGTATCAGAATCAATCAAGACTGAAAAGCTCAAGTGTCATTTATGAGCTATTCCCTCATGGTTCTTTCTTACCCAAATCACATTTGGAGCCTGAACTGTGTTCTGTGATAGAAAGTAACATTTGCTGAATGTACTGAGTGGCATTTGCAATATGCCCTTATTGAAATCCCCAATCATATTTATAAAGAAAGGTTCAATCAGAAAACATTTTCAGCCTGTGCACTGATACATGCCATGTAATCTTCATTACTTTTCTTATTTTCCAATATATGAGATTTTTGCAACCTGACTATGGTAAAAAGGAAAGGAAAATAATAATTTTTATATAGTAAGAACACAAGATTTCAGGTGGTTTTTTACATTACAGGAAATGTATTATTAGGTCCGCTTGCTGTAGCATTCCTTGAACTCAAGCTGACTTTCAGGCATCAGATGAAAAAGCATATGTAAGAAGGAGCCTATATTAGTATTTCCAATGAAGCTCATTTCCTATCTAGATATATTATAAATGTAAAAATAAACCTAAAAATGAGATTGAAAAAAAAAGATATTTCCTGAGTTCCTACAAAATTTATTATGAGTCTATCATTTCCTTTCCATCATTAGATGTTTATGCATTGCCATCAGAACTATTTATATACACAGTGAAGTGTTTCAAAGTGCAGGAAGATACAGTGATAAGGGAAGTATGCTTTGAATACAGTGATGTGCAACTAAATGTTTTTCAAAATAGTCTCAGTTTTTGTTGTTGTGTTGTTAAATGGCTTAAAATTTGCAACAAGCTACAAAATAAAAGAAAAACAATAGTGCAATTATGTCTAAACTGTTAAAATCAGGATTTGGGTTATAAATGCTACACTTTTAGTTTATAAAGAAAGCCTTTGTATTAATTGGGAAAATGATGTCTTATAAAATCCATATTGTCAGGATAATTGGCTAACCAGTTAACATAATAGAAAATAAAATTAAGCTGGAAAAAATTCCAGCTAAATCAAAATTTTAAATAAAACAGAGGTGAATACTAAACAAATCATGGGTGAATATTCAGATTGTGAAAGAATGGCAAAGATTCCGAAATTTATATAGTCTTATATTGACATAAAAGTGTCATAAACTAATTGAGGAAGATAATACCACAATTAAGTATGAATAAAATATACAAAATGCAAATTATTTATTATGAAAGGAACATTAAAAATCATTAGTAAAAGAGGAATATTATAAATATAACAAAAGCAAAAAAAGTGAATTCTGTAAAAGGATCAAATTCACTTATAAGGTGAATAAAAATGCATTTTCTATGTATATATGTCTATATACATTTTTGTATATAGCAACAGATAAATATCTACATAATAGACAACAATAATTAAAATTGCTGTTGGCATGGAAATAAAAGGACTTTTTTATATGCTGCTGATAGAATAGGAACTGAATTGCTCCATCATTTTTCAGTAGTATTCATTACTAGCCAAACATTTCTAGTTGCCCCTTGCTACATGCTCAACCTTTGGATTAACCTTCCAGTCACATGAGTGGGATCACTTAGGTATCTATGATCTTTTGCATTGTTGTGCTCTTCCTTCTCTGCAGATTGGTAAATAAACATGATGCACACATGTGCCTATCTCTGTGCCAAGAGTAGGATAATTTTAAAATAAGAATTTAGAATTTAGTGTGAGACTTCAAAACAAGTTATAAAACATTAAGCATATCATTCCATATTTACTAACCTTATAAGAATAAATTATTTATTATTTTGAAACATTTGAGACACACATTAAAATGAAGTAACCATGCAGATAACTTATTGCATTAATATTTTGAAAATGTACTTTGTAACAAACATGAGGGAGGTCCTTTCTCTTTTTCACTATGTAACTAATATGCAATAATTATTAATTATTATGTAATACTTGGTATTGCAATAGTTGGTAAACATACACATAGTTAAATACACAATAAAATTAATACCCCAAAATCTAGAACCCCACTTAACTTGAACTTTACCAATAGCCTGTATAATCTTCTGTGCTTCTTAATATTATCATCTGAAGCCTCTATTAAAGTTTGTAATTGCAAAATTTGTGTTTATGATTCCTTGCTTTTTATTTGAATGCCATATTGAAGTATAATATTCATCCAGAAAAATAATAATCTTAAATTGTTCATTTATTCTTATTGCCTGGTAGCATTTCATGAGACATATATCTAGCAATTTATTTCTCACACTGAAGATATTAAATACAGTTACTGTTTACATTATTATGTATATATATTTTTGGTTAATACATGTATGTACTTTTATTTGATATATACACAGCATAGAATTATTGGGTTTAAAAATATAACTTGGTTTGGCTTTTACAGATACTATCAAATTGTCATCCAAAGTGGCTACACCTATTTATACTTCCATTATCATTGTGAAAGTTCAAGAGAATTCAAATTCTTGTTAATATCTGATATTTCCATCACTGCTATAGGTTAGATTAATAAAAATTACTCATATTTCCCTCATTTTAATAAATATAATTCCTCATATTTAGATTTTACTCTAGGCAGAAGAATAGCTTTGCTCAAAGAAATGTGAACTTCAGATTGTACATAAAGTCATGAGAAGAATTTCCTGGTTGGGTTTGCTCTATTGTGGTTTAGTGCTTTCCTAAGAAGAATATGGCCAGGTTCAGCTTGCGATCTCAGGAGAATTAGAAACATGTGGATCACACAGAGCTCTCTATTTAAGAGAGCCTATTTAAATTAGCTAATCTGAAGCCTGGTGACTTAAATAAATGCCCATGGTTGCACAATACTGACAGTATGAGGTTGCTCTTACATAGCATTATTATGAGCATAGTTAAATGATATGTTAACCAATCTTTTTGCTGAGAACTGGTATTATGTGTTGTGTGTGTGTGTGTGTGTGTGTGTGTGTGTTTCATTTGCATTCCTCAATGCCTAATGAAGTTGAATACATTCTCTTGTCTTCATCAGGCATTTGGATATCCTGTTTTATTATTTTATTTCATTTTTGGCACCAGGGATTAAACCCAGGTGCACTAAACTACTGAGCCACATCCCCAGCCCTTTTTTATGTTTTATTTATTTTATCGCTGAGTTTCTTAGGGCATTGCTAAGTTGCTAAGGCTGGTTTTGAACTCACCCTCTTCCTACCTGAGCCTCCTGAGCTGTGGGGATTAGAACTTGCCATCACACCCGGCTGACATCCTGTTTTATGAGATGTCAATAAGTCATATATGTTTTAGTAGGAATTTTTTATATGTACATATACTATATATTTGTGATAATATATATGCATGAACATGTGCAATATAGACAGATTATATGTATACACTTATATGTATATATATTAATATTCTGAAAATGAATCATTAATTTGTATTTCAGGTATCCTACTATGTAGATTACTTAATAATGTCTTTTTACTTTAATAGGTGCAATATTTTTTTGCATATTTATTGGCTAAAGCATGATAATAGAATATACATAGACTATGTAATGGTTAAATCAAGTTAGTTAGCATTTTTATCTCCTGAAGCATTTTTCATTTCTACTTGTTAGGAACCTCTGTCCTCTTCTATTTATATTGAAATATATAATAAATTGTTGTAGACTATAGTTTCTCTTCTGGGCAAAATAACACTAGATATATCAAGAACTATGTAATGTTTTGAACAACCAATAAAAAAATTAAAAAGAAAAAAAATAAAATAATAAAAAATAACACTAGAACTAAATTCTTCCATCTATCTGTATTATGGTGTACATTATCCACCCTCCTCCCAATATTCTTAGCCTCTTGTGAATACCATTCTACTCTGTACTTCTATGAGTTAATATTTTTTAGCTTCCACAAATAAGTGAGAACATGCTTAATAATATTTTGATAGTTAGTAGTCATAATATGGTTTATGTAATTGTTTTTTTCTCATTTATCATTAGTGATTTTGTATTTAATTTTTGAAACATTTTATACCCTCTGGGTATAAAAATAGCATGTATTTAAATTTTTAATTGTTTAGAATTAAATTTAAATTAACTCATGTAGAATATTTTTTTATGTATGCTATGAGTTAGGGTGACCAGTCTCATCTTTTCCATATGGATCCCTATACTGAATAGTCCGTGTTTTTCCCATATTAAAATCTATACTTTAATCACTGTGCTCTGTGTCAATTTTAAGCAAAATTAATTTACACAGTTGCAGATCTGCTATGACTGTATAATGTCAATGCAGCTCCTACAACTGAGTGCTGTGCTTGTGGAATAATTTTAAATATTGATTGTGTTATTTAGTACCCATAAAACAGCATGTACTACTTCTGTACTAGGTTTAGTAAGTTATTTTTCTAGAATGTTGAATACTTTGTTGTCAAGTTTATAGTATAATATTTATGTTTTTATAGCATCATAAAATGATGATTTCTAGAAGTCTTTATTTCTAATATTATTTATTCCTTGAACTATGTTTCCACTTTTATTAGCCTTGTCATTAAAACAATCTTTCTGTCCACATTTAATATTTCATTGTTTTTCCTTTGTCTTATTTATTTCTCAATTACCTAGTTTATTATTCTTATTCATACAGCTTCTGATTTTAACACTAGCTTAATTTTTTCAAAAGTTTCAGTGACTTTATAGTTGAATTTAATGTCATTATTTTCTCTCCAAGTATTATTTAGCTGGAGTTTACAGTCTTGAGATATATAACAGACTTTCTAAATAATATGTAATTTATACTGATTACTATTTTATCATCAGATATTTATAAAGGTGAGTTGAAGAACTTTTTAAAATGTACATGCCATTTACATATTTAAAAGTAATTATTAAGTACTAAATATATTGGTTTATTATCAAGTGTATATAACTAAATCATTATTTTAAAAGGTTCAGGACTTTTATAAATAATATGGAATGCAATTACTTGTGAAATTGCTATCAGAAGTGATTTAGTTTTTTCCATTTAATGTCCCTTGCATCTTATCCATCTTATCTTCTTTCATCCTTTCATCCTCTTTTCCCTTTACCTACATAAATATTAAAAATCATTCTTTCTTCTGTGAAATCTCTTTCACCAACTGTCATTGATCCTAATGCATAACCTTTAATTTCAACAGTTTCCATTTTATTTCCAGAATTTCCATCTGTCTGTATTTCTATTTTATTCTTTATTACATGACCTTTGTCGTTTTTGTATGGCTTCAGTTCCTGACTCTTAACCCTTTAAGCATATCTAATAATGGATGTTATGTACTTTTTGGATTACTTCCCCCCCCCCAAGTACTTAAATTTTGAATTTTAGATTGACTTTCCAGGAATATTTATCAGTAGAAATTCTGTGGGACCTTGAAAGAGCTACTTGCTCTGTCAAGATATTATTTTCATGGGGCCAATTTAATAGTGTTGGAACATAAGCTGACATTCTGCAAACACACATTTCAACAAGTCGAGGTGAATACTACAGATTCGATGTGAAGCTGGGGCAAGGTTGGCATTGCACAATTCTAGGTAACTATCTTTGTAGTGGTTATAAAGTAAATGGAAGGAAAGAAGATGAAACAGGGTAATTTATAAAAGTAATTTGTTAGAGCAGAGGAAAGTGGACCAACAGATATATGTTCTAGAAACATCTGCTAGAGAGACATAAGCTTACTGCCCATTATATTCCTACAGAGTTTTATGAAGACCATGGGTGGTGTAAGCTGACAAATCAGTTTTCTGTAACACATTGACCGAAAAGTGCTAACTTCTCAATGGTAACAAGTCTTACTATCAAACAATTTTATTTCAATTGGCTTATTCAAGTCAAACAATTATTATTACTATTATTTTTTACTTATTTCTTCCTTTGTGTAAGTTTTTCGTTATTATTTTGTTTTTCTAATCTTCACCAACTCTTCTCTTTATAAATCACTATTCCTCTCATATATTTTCCTCTTTATTTTTTTTTAATATTCGTCATATAATTAATGTACTTTCAAGCAGTCATCCATCTTTCCATCTTGACTCCAGAAATAGCCTATATTGCACTCTACCTCCCATATCCTATCTATAGCCTCACAAAACGTATTTGAAAATTCTTTCTGGCTCCTGTGACACTATCTGTCATGAGATTATTTCTTATGAATGACTATCCCAATTAAGACACAATTGAAATAATCTTCTGAAGTCTATGAAAATTTCATTTTAGAATTAAACCCATTTCCTTATGTTATGGACTTTACCTGTGGAAAGGATTTCTTACTTAGTTCAGGTGAAGGGATAGAATGTTCTGTCAAGGCAATTGGCATAAATTGTCATTTGTGAAGTTCATCATTTGTAAATATGTCTTCATGTTAGAAATCGTAGGAGTAAGAAAATAGATTCATGAAAATAAATTCAAAAAATAAAAATTATATTTGCATGTTTCACCTTTGTATTTTTAACATATTTTTATATTTTCTGGGGGGAAGAATTCCCAAATTAAATTATTTAAATATAAATGTTTATTGCTGTTTGTATATTAAACTTTCATTTTTTATGAGGCCTAATAAAAATTCTCTACATCCTCATTTTCACGTAGCCCTACGTTGTCTTTTCTCCAGTACCAAACAGACATGAGACCACCTTAAAGTTACTAAAGCTTCATCAGTAGATGAAGATGGTGAGAGAGCTGTAAAACTCAGTGGAAGACAGTGCAGCATTCTAATCAACAACTCCTCCCAGCTTCCACCAACCTCAGCACATGGTTCTGGTCTGTGAGAGCCTCTGAAATGCCTTTTGTCTACTTTTTAAACAACACACTGTGAGAAATGAAGTTTGAAACCCTGCTCATCTGCAGCCATGCGTACATTGTTTCTTAACAATGAGTACTCTGTAATTATTTGATACACAGAAAGTAACAGGAATAAAATCAATACTGCCATTTGTCTGCAAACTATGTGGAATGTCTAACAAGTCATGCAATCTACTTTACAAAGTGAAAAAAACAGACATTTTGATAACAGTCATAATTACCTCCCAATCCTCACCACTATCAAAATTGTTAGTTGCTATCCATCATTTTAAGGATGGAACTCGTACATTCATAAAAACCTATCTTAATAAGGAATGGCTGGGCTAGTGACAAGTGATCATTATGTTAAAAAAAATCTTTCAGAAGTTTATAAAAAAAATGCCTTGACATGATGAAGTACTCTAATCGATTCCAGCATCTCTTTTGTTGTCAAAAAAAAAAAAAAATCTATTAACCTGTGGGGAACTGTGGCCTTAAAGGTCAAAGAGTCAGCTTGATGTTTGAAGAAGACACATATTTTTGGTTTGGCAGTTTTGTACAAATTAAAGGAATAAAAGAAAAGGGGGTGGGGAAGGCTTATTTCTCTTTCACTAATAGCATGTTTTTACTTGTATTGTATCTGATTATTCATTCTGAGGTAAAAATGTTTGTAAATAGCTCCAAGTGCTTCATGTGAACCTTTCCCATAATCTGTGGTACTTTCTAGAATTTTACCCTCTCAATGTAGCACAAGCTGTCACTCACTTCTGGACAATATCTCAAATGTTTATCTGAGGAGAGTTGGTGTAAGATTTCCTACAGACTTCTTGAATCAATCTTACTTTATCAAAATGGGGGAAGGAATCAGTGTTCAAATCAGAACTCATAGTAGTATAGAATTTGGGTGCTGTTTTAAAGTAATGTAAGTATCATAATTACTAAATAAACTCAATATTATGGACAACATTTGATGAAAGTCATCTTTTAAAATTCTTAAACAAATCAAATAATAAAAGTCAAAGCCCTTTTTGAGTTAAAAGTGTTAGTTACCATACATGTTTGCACAGAATATGAATATACACATTTGTAATTGGACAAAAATTAATGTCATTAATGTCTAGAATGACTGATGCACATTACTTGAAAATGCTGGTTCTGATCATTCTTTCATGAGTGAGGGAGAATATATGTCCTAGTGCTATGGGAAATCCTAACAGTCTAAACATGGCCATGTTAGTACCTTCTTCATCTTGGTATTCTTCCCTCCATAGGACACTGGAAGTATCCTCCGAGAGTCATACAAAAAAGTGTTTGAGGAAATGCAGATGTGAATAAAATCAAGTCCTAGGGAATGTTTTCTTAGGCCTTCACTTTCTACCTTTTCTGGTCTACCTCCTGATTCTATGATCCTTCCTCTTTTATATTAAACAAAACAAAACAAAAACATCGTCTCCATGTTCTCTTGTTCATTATTTATTAAAACTTACTTCCAGAAAGTATTTGTTAACTACCAGAGAAGATCTTTAGATTGACACCAGGTAGAGTAATGATCCAACCAGAACTGATGGCACTAGGTGCTAGAACAAGGTTGTGGTACCCTCCAGGATCAGATACTGAGCCTTGGTAAATAAGTGTCAGGGTATATGGGCTGGCTTCCCTGAATTCTAGAAACCACATAAGAGCTAAGCTGTGTCTTCCTAAGGTCAGTGTTTTAGTCATCTTTTTTTTTTTTTTCATCACTGCAGTCAAAAGACCTGACAAGAAAAATAAGAGGAGGAAAAGTTTATTTTGCTTATGGATTCAATGGTCTCAGCTCATAGATGGCCAGCTCCATAACTCTAGGCCCTAGGTGAGGCAGGAAATTATGAAAGAAGACTGTGGTGAAGGAAAGCAACTCAGAGCAAGATGTAAAGGAAACAGAGACACACTCAACAGGGATAAAATATGTACCCCAAAGCCATGCTCCCAGAGACCTACCTCCTACAGTCATACCCTACTTGCCTGCAGTTACCACCCAGTTAGTCCTTATCATTGGATTAAGTCATTAATTAGGATCCACCTCTCATAACCTAATCATTTCACCTCTGAGTGTTCTTACATAGCCTCACTTGTGAGCTTTTGGGGCCCTTCATCTATCTGAATTATAATAATCAACAGTAAAATAATTCATAAAGATGCATTTCATTTTCTGCTTTGTCTGCAAACACTTTGGATATGATTTATTATTGAGGTTGAGCGAAACTAACATTTCTGCCTCTTGAAGTATACTTGTGTTAGGGAATGTACGTTAAAGAACCATCAAGCATAGATCAATAAATTTCAAATTGCTTCATATTAATGATTGTTGAAATGCTGTTGTTATCACAATCTCAGTAAAAGTTTTTTATGTCAAAATATTTTGTTCTTATAAATTAGTTCAATATGTATCCATTCAATATTGTAAGAAATTATTTAAATGTTATTTTGCTACTCTTATAATAAAACATGCATTTTTTCACTTCTGAAAATAAATGCAAAAATTCTGAATAAGATATTAGCAATACAAATTAACTATATATCAATAATAATATACAATAACCTAACAATTTTCAATTAAAAAATGAAATGGTTGTTTCAGTAGGTGTGTATCTGTCTATGTAATCAATTATATCATCATACAAAGGAGAAAAAAAGTATAAACATACAAAAATGTAGAAGAGACATTTTATAATATTTTGCTATTATCATAAATAAAACATTAGACATAAATAATTGAAGGAAACCATACAAACATTGCAATTCATTTAAAATAATTTAATAAAAATATACCAATGTAGAAATTTAAAAAATATTTTAATGAAAATCATGAACTAGCCAGGGATGCCAGCTATCACTTGTGTTTGTATAATATTGTCTTAGAAGTTCTAACAGATGTACTCTAAAAGACTAAATAAATGGCATAAACATTGGAAAATATGTAGAAAGTTTAACTCCTTTAATGTGATTAAATTCCTTTCTGTGTGAATTCCTAGAAAACCAGTTCCTAAAAACATTCAAAAAAAATCTTTAAGTTTATAATTTAGTTGCATACCATATGAATATAAAGTCAATTGTTTTTATGCTTACAGTATGTTCCCAATAATAAAAATTTGGGAAATGATGTCATTATTCACAATGTTACAGAAACATGAAAATTTTAGAAAATTATTTTAAGGTAAAGATATAGAAATTATGTTAAAAATCTCAGTGAAATATACAGAAGGACTTAAAGAAACAGCAAGACACATTCCTTATAAATGGAGCAAGTGTCTTACCAATATGAATTGTCCATTACATTTAGATAATTAAAATAATATCTCTACATCCATATATTATCTTCAACATTTAGGCAAAGTAATGACTTTAAATATTTAAGATATTTTAAGAAGAGTTGCAGTGTTTTGTTATACTATTGTCTCTGTCATGAGGACAGGGGAATAGAATAGTGCCACACAATAGAGTGTATACTGTATGGAAAGTGATATTTCAATTCAGTAGAAAACAGAAGCATTTTGTATTAGATAGCTGAGTTCAAGTATAGATGAAAAGATTTTTCAGATGATAAAACATATACACATAAAATAACATAAATCATTGAAAACTCTAAATAAATACCCACACATTCTATGGCATAGAGAACATTATTAACCAAAACTAGAATCCTAGAAACAAACAAACAAAAAAGCATACCTATTTGAAGATGTAATGTGTACATCTTTGTATGTATTTCAATGTAGAAACCATTCAGATGATGTATTAGTCCATTTTCTATTTCTAAAACAAAATACCTGAACTATGATAATATATAAGAAAAATAAAGTTATTTAGCTCACAGTTTTGGAGGCTGAAAATACACAACCTAGTGACCCCATTGTTGTGGATTCTTATGAGGGCTATAAGACTACATCTCTACTTGGTATATGGCACAATGGTAGGCATGTAAGCAAGAGAAAGACAGCAGCCACATAGGAAAGCAGTAAGCTTCAGGCATCATAATAATCTACTCTCACAGGAACTCACCAGTGTTCTGAAAGAACTACATTAATATCTTCCAAAGGCATAATCCCCATGACCCAAACACCTTCTATTAGTTCCCACCTCTTAAAGGTTCTACCTCCTCAGATTGCCACAGTGTGAACCAAGCCTCGAACACATGAACCTTTGGGGGACACAATCAACCTGTCCCAACCGCTGCAGATGGTAAGTGTCCAGATCCTAAAATATAACCTTAGCATCTAAGATCATTCCTAGCCAGAAATGATCAAGGAAAAGATAGGTAACCAGTACACAAATAGAAGCTTTTGATGGAGAAATTATGATAACAGTATATTCAAATGGTTAGCAAATATGTTAAAAACATTTTAATCTATGAATAGTAAGAGCAATGTCAATTCAGGTAACAAAAGACAGGTTTATATCCATTAGACCAGAAAATATTAAAGAGACAAACAACTTTTGCCAGCTGACAGAGTAAGAAAATGATGTTCTCATATGTAGAGTGCTCCAGAGTGTGAAATTATAAATATTTTGAAAATCAAGCTGGAAAAATATATTAAAATTTCAAATTATTTTACCTATCATTCTAACAAACTTCAAGCATGAGAACATAATGACAACCATGTAAGAAAGTTTACTGTAGCATTTTTGTAGGAATAATATAAGAGTTTATTATTCTTTGTGATGGCTTATAAAATCACACCACGTACACACTATGAGGTAATATGCAGAAAATAGAAAGAATTATATAAGACCTAACAATTGACTTTCAAGATTTTACAAAAGGTAGTTTGGGGAGAGAAAAATAACATACAGGAAAATGTGTTGATCTTGTATTTTTTGGCACAATGATAATCACAATCTCTTATTAATCAGCAGATTTACATAGAATAATAGGAAAAAATAGAAACAATGCACGATACAATATTAATTTGGTTTACATGGAGGGGAAGAGCACATGAGGGACAGGAGAGGATAAGATAGTCATTTTAAGAATAACTTCATTAAGCTGGCTCTACAGATATAAAATTTCATGTGTGCATAAGTGACTTTATATTTACAAAAAAATTGAAAAATTTAAGAAAGAAAATAAGGACAAAATTTTAAGAAGATACACGAGACAAAGTATAGCAAATAGTTCAAAAACCAAATTCTAGTATCATTGCCTTTTTAGCTTATTTTAAATGAGATAAGAAGGTTTCACTTCATGCTGCTAACCGAATTGCTTTACTGCTGCACTTTGCATATAATGTGTATGTCATGTGAATTTCCTGAAAGATAATCAGTAAGCAAAATAAATAGTGAAATGGCTAAGTGACTGTCATTTGTAGTTTCGATAGATGATGTCACATTCAGTTTTGCTTCAATAGCTGTTATCTTCCTGTCTACTTCAGAAGTTTCACTGTATCTGTGACAGACTGACAAATTGAGCCCAGATTTCTATTTTAGTTATGATTTTCATTCTTTCAATGTAAATTAATGATAAATATATTGGTATCAGAGAACTTGGAAGAATATTACATACTTTTTTGGTGTTTATTTTATGTGTGACAATAAAGGTTTCACCTTAGGACAGAGCTATGAGGGGTGCTCTTTTAGTTTTTCTGTGCCTTAGGATGTATCCTTTCATCAAGAGCTTGATTGACACAGAGAGACAATGAGAATCACGACTCAGATAAAAGCAAATGAATCCACCTGAAAGAACAATAAAAGTACTAGCGTGTTGTAGGAGTAATAAAGATTACAAAAACTAAGAACTTCCTCTGAAGTTGTCAGCCTTCATTCTCTTGTAATTTAGACCTAGCAGGAAAAAAATGATGTTAATGTGAACAGAAATATACCACATTAGAAGCAAAATTGAGGTTACATTGGGTCTTTGGCATAATAAGCCTTTGCATTATTAAGATGTTCATACTTGTTAGGAGAATGTCTGAAGAGTGTCTTTCTTAACATTTAAGAAATTTATATTTTCAAAGTTTAGGACAGAAAGTACATGACTATTAAAAACATAAGTGGGATAAAAATAATCTTAAATTGAAGCCTGCAATGTAGAATTTACAAGAAAAATATTCAAATGCTTAAAAATGATCATTAGTTATTCAACTACATGATGGTATGAAAAATTATTCATTAACAATGAAGACATAGTAATTCTCCATGCATTATGGAATGATGACAGATTCTCTATGCCAGGAAACTTGTTTTGTCTTGCTTCTGATAGAAATGCAGCAAGTAGTGATTATTTCAGCCACTTCTTCAGCTGAGCTTCCTTTTCTGCTAACAGCTGATACTGATCATGAAATATAAAAGAGAAATAAATATTTGCCCCTTTAAATCAAAAATTTATTTTTTTTAAAAAAAGCCAGATTAGCCTATTTTGACTGATAAATGCTTCAGTACACAACTGAGGTCACTAGAAAGTTTATAATCCAATGTTACTACTTTGTATCCCAGAAAAAACTCCTTTAAATTATGAATTCTAATATGTAAACATTATACTTAAGAGAAACAAAAGAAAATAGTTCAAAAGCTATTTCCAGAATGGGATGTGGAAATAGAGAAGGAAGAAGTTGGTAGAAGGAGGCATTTCAAAAGTATCAAATGGCCACATGTCAAATGCTGAGAAGTTAATTAAAATAATGAATAAATGTGGGTATTTGCTTAAGTTTCATGGTGGTCATTTCTATGCCTGAAAAGAACAGATTTCGTAAAGAAATGTGGATAAGTTAATGATGAAGAAGGACATGTAGACAATCAGGTCTTTGAAATGTTTTTTCGTAAAGAGAAGTAATAGATTTATGTCCAAAGGATACAGGAGGTTCTGGCAGGGATAGTTTTAATTTTTTGAAAGGCTAATTTTTTTTTATGCACTAAAATCATCTGAGGAATATTTTTTAAATGACCAGAATTTACCACTGGCTAATTCAACTAGAAACTTTGGGTGTAGAGTCAAAGCACCGGTATTTTTAAAACACATATGATCATAATGTAATAAAAATGACAGTGACAAAAATAAGTTGAAATCTGAATGGGGATAACCTGGTGGGCTACAGTTATCTCTGAGAGACAGAAAAGATGAGGAAAAAAATCCTAAGAATTCCAAAGAATATGAGACAAAGCTGAGGTAGAGATGAACTTTAAGAACTCATTATTTCCCCCACATTATAGCATCAGGTAAAGAGGAAAAGTTTTATAATTCATATACTTTTGTTTATTGAAGACAGAAAGGTGACAACATTTGCATCAGATAGAAGCTTCTATTTTTATCAGTGAAACAAAGGAAAAGTAATATTCTGAGTATAAAGATATACGGAGGTCAGAGGGTTAGAGAGTTAACTTACTAGAGAAATATTACAATCTATCTGGGAAATATTGAGGCTCCTTATGAGGCTGAAAAACCACAACATATTGAAAATATTTCAGATATGTTACTTTCACCTGATTGTAGCTGTGGCCAAAGCTTCTGATTGGTTTCACTGTGGATTTGTCAAGTAGTAGCAATATAAAGATAGTGGTGCAGAGCAAACTAGGTATTTTCAAGATAGTGCTTGAAAGAACAATATTATGGCTTGGAATTAATGCTGGATATGGAGCAAATAAAAGTGAGGTGGCGCTGACTTCACGTCCTATGCTGGTGGTCTGATCATGCCTAACAATATGGAAATGATCATGCTTAACAATAAGAAAATGGACAGAATAGAGACTGTGGCCCCCAAATACCATGTTTAACAATTTTGAAGATAAAATGTTTTTGAGTCACTAGGAACATATAAACTAGGTGGCAGAGGAATGTTGAAAAATAAGTCAATGACAGACAAATTTGCTAATATTTTGGAAAGAGGTCATTATAAACATCAATTTATGTTAGAATAATGATGTGGGTTAGGGTGAAAAATAAGATTTATATAGAAGTGTTCATTGATTAATTGACTAATGGCTAGGAAATTTGGAACCTGCTACAATGAGGAGAAGAAGTGGCAAAGTAGACATGATTAAGTCACAGGAGCAGAATATATCAAATTGAGAAAGCAAATAGCTAGAATAAGCATTGGAGAATTTTGAGGATTCTATCTCTACCCTATGATCTTGATGTACATGAACATGGTGGGGGCGCTTTGGTGGAATATCATAGATAATCTAGTTACAGCTAACAATATGGATGTTAAAACACAGATATCAAGCACTAGTGAGCACCATAATCAGTTAAGAGGAATTGAGATAATGTTGGGAGGAGAAAAATTCCTGAGAAATCTTCTTTTTAAAGGTCTTTAATGTTAGGATTTCTACTGATTTGTTATAGGTGATTTGAGTGTATCCTGCTTTTGATGAGAAAGGTGGGTTCTATCAGACACCTCAAAGCATCTTCTCCAGTGCTTTGAGCCTTAGACTGCTTTTACTTCTTATGAACTAAGAGCTTCAAAATTGCCTAAAGCAATTGTATAATACTGTGATGATATGGAAAATAATATAACTCTAACTCAAAATAGAAAAGATTTAGGAGTGCCTAACAGGATATAGACCACTTTTCTAAGAGATAGAGCTCTGTCTACATGGCAACAGTATCCCATTAGCTGTTTTAAGCTGTTACAGTTACTCTTCTGTCATTTTTTTTCCAGAGTTTAACACTGAAATAATGGAAATTAATCTCACTGGGAGATAGACTTCTCTCAAGAGTCAGATAAAACTTCTTAATGCTCTCCAGTAGTTAGGAAACACACAGGGACAGAATATTTCTGTATTGAGTTAACTTATAGTAAAATACTTGAGTAACTCTGCTTACCTTTCATGACAAATATTTATTTGCCTTTTTCTTTCCATAATGCTGAGACCTAGAATACAACATGGGGAAGTGAGTCCCACCATTGAATTGGTATTTTGAAAGCTGTTTCCTTGAGATCTAGTGATATTTTCTAATAAAGGATTCACCACAGATTCAAACAGTTAAGTGTGAATTTTGGACTATCAATATGCATTTGCATCATTTATGAAGTAAAAAGCACACCATTAATGTGAAACAGGGACAATTTAAAGTAATTTATCATTAACAAAAAAGTGTAGCTACTAAAAGGGATAAAATAGGACTCTAGAAATACCGAAATAGCAAATCTGAGACCTTTCTACCACAGAGGGCTGCATAATAGTTAATGAGGAAGAGATTAAAAATTTAGGAGAATACTCTCAAGTCTACCCATCCTGAGTCTGAGATTCTGGCCTTGATGGGGTAATGTGTGACTACTTCAGAAATACAAAGCCTGGTACCAGAGTCAGTGGACCTTAACAGAGGAGTAGCTGAGGGATATAGGTGAATTATCAAGAGGCTGGGAGATTCATAAGAGGACGTAAGCAGGCCAAAGTAGTTTGACGGTCCACTGAGTGGCCAAGAAATTTAGGTGAGCTCAAGATGGTCTCTAAGAGTCACTGAGATAACCCACCATGGAAGTGAACACAGCCAAGTCAGGAACAAGAGCACTTTGCATTTGCTATAGCCTTGCAGGGACCCTCTACTATCTTCTATGAAAAGGCTGAACGTTGTTCTAGCTACTAAGGGAGATGTGTTTACAGAGTTCTGCTCCAGAATCACGAAGCATCTCATAAAAGCACAGGCTTGGAATTGGAAGACAATACACTGATAATTGTCACAAGGTTCAACAAAGAAACATCAGAAAATATTTTCTAATTTTGGGGTCTCAATAGCAGATCATTTTTAACTGCCATCTCCCCTCAATTTATCTATATGGTTTTAGGTTTCAACATATTCAGTCCCCAAAGATGAATTTCTGAATAATTAAGCAACAATGTTTTGTATCAGAATGCCAACTTGACATGACTGAAGAATCAGTGATAAGATCTACTATATTGAGATTTTTTTTTGTAAGTCACAAAATTAGCTTTTAGAACTGAGGAATTTTGTTTTGTAAGCCTTTTAAAACACAACATGCTGGTTTTTCAGGTAAATGTAATGCAGATTTCAGTGAAAGAAACTCTGGTGTCCAAATATTTGTTGTGTCTCTTAGTCATCATCACATATCATTCACTTATTTATTAAGAGTCTTACTCTTTGGAAATGCAAATTTTCCTAAGAGGATTATCCTATTTAACTGTTGTAGTCAACTCCTTGTAGAATCAAATATCATGC
Source organism: Spermophilus citellus (assembly GCF_964194105.1). Taxonomy (NCBI): domain Eukaryota; kingdom Metazoa; phylum Chordata; class Mammalia; order Rodentia; family Sciuridae; genus Spermophilus; species Spermophilus citellus. The sequence goes on from NC_138189.1 coordinate 45,183,027, forward strand.
AGTATTTCAAAAGGCATGAATATGCACTGAAGCCAAAAGCTTTACCTCTTGCTCTGAAATTTTAGTGTTAGCAGTAGCCAAATGCTGCCCTTAAGTCTTGGTCTAAGATATATTAATTTTTCTAAATGTCTCATATTTTGATACCCTGATATGGGCCTGAAGGTTATCTTGCTCAATTGCCTATATTTACACTTGAGAGGTATGCAAGTCATGATGAATATTACTTACTGCAGGGAAACAATTAGACCCAAATTATTATCTGACTGTGCAGTGTAATTCAGCTTCCTCATAAATGGTAAGATAAAACCAGTTATAAATGAAGACAGTGGACAAGAGAAAAGGAAAGGCTTATGTAGATGTAGAGATTCATGAAAGCTCAAGTAAGATAATTATGATGGATATCTAGAAATTTTAACTGGGACATGCCCTGATTCTAACTCTGTGATTGTCTCTACATCAATCCCAAGAACAACTTCAACAACTTCTCCTTCTCCTCCTCCTCCTCCTCCTCCTCCTCCTCCTTCTTCTTTAAAGGTTTATTTATTTCTGCCATCAAAGAACAGAATTACGACAGTGTAATTTAACAATCCTAATTGGCTTCATTTTTAATTTTAAAATCAGGTAACACTTCATTCCATAAAACAGAATCAGTTTTCTTATGAACCAAGTATTCATCAAAAATAATTTGATGAGTTAACATCAGATTATTTATTTTGCTTACACAAAATAAGGAAAGGGAACTTCACTATTTTGCCAGTTGAGAATGGCTGTTCTCTCTCCAACCCAGATTTCTCTTGGAGGACCAGATGTGTCAGCTTGGTTTGATTGATTCCATGTTATTTTTAATATTTTTTTCCCCTGGAATATTGTCTCTGTTGAAAAACTGGTTTCACAAAGAAGGTGGCAGCAGGAAAATTTCAGAATCCAAAGCTTAAAAATAAGTCTTGGGCAGTGTGGGGTTATTTTCTGTCTCTGGGGGTGATCATCCGGTGTTCGAGGCCTGGGGACAGAGGCAAAGTCCCCAGCCGACCATCCAGGAGATGTCACTCTCAGTAGTTTCTGGTGTCCTGACCTGTGCTCGCCCAGGATGAAGGTGGGTAAGGAGCAGCAGGTCACAGGGGCCCCCTGACCCTCTGGGAGCCAGAGCTCTCCCTGGGCAGACCCCAGGGCTGAGGGTCAGCGGCCAGGGGAGAATCATGTCAACGAGTGTCCCCGCCTGTGGTTCCTGAGGTCCTGGGGCAGGGATGCAGGAGGCAGCCAGTGTCACAAGATGTCCCCGTCCCCAGCCAGCCAGGTCGGGCACCTGGCTAAGTGAGGAAAAAGGTGGTATCCCTCCTCAGGGCCTGCCCCTGCACCTTGTCTCACTTCTTCCCGGCACCACCTGGAAGTGGAGGAAGTGACACCCAGGGGAAGGCCCCAAAGTGAGGCCACTGTCACATTCAAGTTCAGGGTGCAACAGCTCAGTCTGCCCCCCCAACAGGCCCCATACTCGGCTCCCCTTCATGGGCCACGTCCCTTCTGAGAGTCATGCCCTGCCCTTTATAGTCACAAGGACCCAGAAGTTCCAGGGACACATCCATGTTTAGGCCCTTGGATCCGGAAGTGCCTCAAGCGCCCATGTTTAGGCCCCCGGATCTGGAAGTTCCTCAGACATCCAAGTTTAGGCCTTCAGATCTGGAAGTTCCTCAGGCGCAGGTCCATGTTTAGGCCTTAGCATCCGGAAGTGCCTCAGATGCACATCCATGTTTAGGCTCCAGGATCTGGAAGTTCCTCACGTGTCCATGTTTAGGCCCCCAGATCCAGAAGTTCCTTAGGTGCACGTCATCTTTGGGCTCTCGGATCCGGAAGTTCTTCCATCCTCTATGTTTAGGCCGTAGTATCTGGATGTTCCTCAGGCACTCGTCCATGTTTAAGCCCCAGGGTCCGGAAGTTCCTTAGACATCCATGTTTAGGCTCTGGGATCCAGAGATGCCTCAGGCATCCATGTTTAGGCCTCAGGATCTGGAATGCCTCAGCATCCATGTTTAAGCCCCTGGATCCGGAAGTTCCTCAGGTGCTTGTCCATGTTTAGGCTCTAGGATCTGGAAGTTCCTTTGGTGTACATCCATGTTGAGACTCTAAGATCCAGAAGTTCCTCAGGCATCCATGTTTAGGCCCTAGGATCTGAAAGTTCCTCAGGTGCACATCCATGTTTAAGCCCCTGGGTCCGGAAGGTCCTCAGGCATCCATGTTTAGGCTCTAGGATCCGGAAGTTTCTCAGTCCTCCATGTTTAGGCTGTAGCTTCCAGAAGTTCCTCAGGCGCACGTCCATGTTTAGTCTCCCAGATCCTCAATAACTTCTTAAGAAGAAAATTTTGCCAACACATCACTTAGGTAATTTTTGTGACTGATGTTGATTTTATTGGCCTCTCTATGTAACAGCCTACAATTGGCCGGATGCTTTTGTATTTCTCACTGAATTGACTCTTGAGGCTAATCAAATCATTTGGTCCTTTTTCTGTGCTTCAAGTATAAGCTGGAATTCTGTTTTTGAAAGATAAATAGCACTGTTAGTCAGCATCTATAAACTGTGCTTAACAAATGGCAGTGCAGAATGCACAAGAAAATTTAGTTTCCTTTTTCCAATTTGCCTTTACTCAGTAAAACTTATGTAGAATAGCGAAACATTTCCAAACTGTTACTAGATTGTGGGGAAGAGTGAGGTCACTATTTGCAATGTGGTCATAGGGCACATTTCAAAGGGAATCTTACATTGGACATAATTGAGTATGAGCACGATTTTTGAAAAATAGCAGGCCAACCCACTGGGTATTCAGCCTTGAGCATAATACAAGATGATACAGATACATTTCAGGATATTTTTCCGTTTCACAATGACCTCTTATTCCTGAGAATTGCCTTCTTGTAACCCCCAGGGATTAAGTGCTATTGTTGTACTATGTGACACTGTCACTTTGGCCACAATTAATCACACAAGAGATTGGCTGCTGCCTCATGCTGGGTCAGTCCTACTGTTCCTCCTGAGAATTCTGGATTGGGATTCACAGACACTGTGCAAGTCTTTCTCTTTCTGTAGCTGGAATTGTAAATTGTGAACTCAGGAACTGCAGGGAGCCTATCCACAGCCATGATTGTGGAGACAGTGGTGGTCTACAGCATCTGAACACTGAGGCAGATGCTTGAGAAAAGCAGAGGAAACTGAGAAAGATAATGCACTTTGACTTTTTAATTTCTGTTCCAATCCTTTGGAATAAAAAATAACATTTTTTCCCATTCTTTCATTAATCCCTCTATTTTTTGCCTAACCTAGCTCTGGGATATTTTTAAAAATCATACTGAGATTTTCTTTTAATGTGTACCATAATTCTTTTATCAGACTATCAAAGCTCTTTAGCAAATGTACAAGAGCTCTGCATAGAATGAGTGCTTCAACTAAGTCATATAGGAAGAGCAATGGGATGTACAACTGTGACTTATTTTGAAAATGTTGACAATACAGAGCATACACAGCTTTTCTTAACTCTTGTGACCTGAATTATGCATTCATTCACAATGAAAATTTTTGAGTATTTCTAACAAGGGTTTCAGAAAAGTACCTAGGCACATGATTTCTGGGTATGTTGATTAAAACCACAACACCAAAAGCACAATGGAAATGACAGACTCATATCTTCTAATGTTCAGCTGTTTCATAATATTCCTTGGGAGATTTTGTGAAATTGGATATTACAGCAAATGTTAAGGAAAATAAGAATAATAAGTTTAAAATATCTTCATCTAGGTTTTTATAAGCAAGTTATCAAGCAAGAAGGACGCTGTGCTAATAGAATATATAAAATCAGTGACAATAAAAGTAAAATACAAATAAAATAATCATCATTGGTATGGTTGTTGTGATAGTGAACTTAATCGTTATAGTTGTAGAAGCAAGACAGCAATGTGGCTGACATCTGACAGGTACCTGCACTGTGCCAAGAATGCTGCTACAAGTTTTATGATCCTTCTCATTAATCTTCACAGCAACGGTGACAACTGTCATCACCATTTCATGGTGAGAAAATAAAAACTTAGTGGCATTAATGGTAATTTACAAAGATGTCTGAGATTCAATCAAATAATCTTACATTTTGCAAAAAAATAGATTTGAATATCTGAGCCTCATACTTTAAAATCTGAAAGTTATTCATTATAATTTTTTTGGAAGATTTCTCTCTTGCCCACTTTCATCCTTTTTGAAGAAGTTCTTCTCCATATCCTTAAGAGTTACATGAAAAAAAGCCATTATTATGGTTTCCAAACAATAGATTAAACCCTGAATATTTTTTTGTTGTTGTTGTTCTGGTGTCAGCACACTGAGCATCATTGTCAGAGGAAGAGAAGTACCTGCATCTTTTGCTGTTCTTTCTTCAATATTTCAAAAAAGGTCTTTCTTTCTGATGTTAATTTTCTCCATAAGGTATGGCATCCTCTGATATTTGAAAATGAATGACAGCTTCCTCCAATTTTAGTGAGTCTAGGTTGTTAAGATTATGAATGCGTATTCCCAGACACTTGAACATTGTTCACAAATTGGATTTTTGAAGTGTTAGCTATGTTCTCTTTGAGGGATTAATCTCTCCTTCGATAGAGATGGAGAGGAGGAGCAGCAACCCAAACGGAATATTCGACAGACTTTATCATGCTCAGTTTTCAGCTCAAGACCCCAAGTTATCTCTTGAGCAATTTTTCATCTTTATCTCATATTTCTGCTTTACCACCCAGAACACATTCCAGTGCTTCACCAGAATTTGTATATGAATCTTCAATGTGCTTTCATCCCTATTTTCATGTGGGCCTGCCTTACTTCAAGGATTTCAAGGGAAGAGTCCCAGTAAAATATTTTACTACACTCATCTTCATCTTGTCAATGCAGGGGAATGACTAGAACAAAAAAAAATGTGAATTTGTTAGTTTTTTAATCAAAGATAGAGCTGCCCCTTCACTCTTTAAGAAAAAAGTCACCTTTTCCAGAGAAGGCACCATTACCATGGAATTGCTCATTTTAGGGACAAGTCAAAAAGCACATTTGTTCTTTTTAACTCCTAGTACTAGCTGGAACTTCTAGAACCATGTTTTGAAAACCTAGTGCATGTTAAGCCTTTTGTGATCTGAAAGGAATTCCCATGGAGTGTAGAAACTTGGCAGTGATACTAGATCTTGTGAGTTATTGGCAGAGTACCCCTTGATCTCTTCTACTGACCTCTGAAAGTCCTGTTCAGATGGAACATTCATTACAACTACCTTTCATTTTTTAATAACATTCACAAATTACCTACTTATTCAATAGTGTTTGTTGCTGTGTTCAGAAGATTAACTAAATTTAACTCTCAGAAATAGGGAGTCAAAGAATTGCAGACTCCAAGGACAATAAAAACCATGAAGAGTACAAATTTCAGAAGACTACTTATTCAATTACTGAAGAATATGCTCTTTTCAATCTTTTCAGAAAACGGTGTAAAGATCCAATTTGTAACAAAAAAGTTTTGAAATGAAGACAATTCAGAAGAGGGCTGGGGATGTGGCTCAAGCGGTAGCGCGCTCGCCTGGCATGCGTGCGGCCCGGGTTCGATTCTCAGCACCACATACCAACGAGGATGTTGTGTCCACCGAGAACTAAAAAATAAATATTAAAAATTCTCTCTCTCTCTCTCTCTCTCTCTCTCTCTCTCTCTCTCTCTCTCTCTCTCTCCCCCTCTCTCACTCTATCTTTAAAAAAAAAATGAAGACAATTCAGAAGAGAGTAGACTAATAATCACTGCACAAAGTCTTTTTTTTTACATCTGTCACTTGAGAAGCCTGTCCCTACAGTATTCATAATTCATTTGTTTACTGAAAAGGTGGCTAATAAATTTAAGCCTTAAAAATGATCCCTAAGTTGATACTTTGGCTCTTTGGAGCTATTTAGTTAAGAAATTTTCCTTGATTGACATCAGGGTGGCTGGGGGTACTCCAAGGGGTTATGTCGATAAAAAGTTCAATTGATAAAGACACTCAGGGGTGTAGGAGGCTCTGTCCATTTCTCACCCTTTGGTATGAATGTGAGTGCCCCTGTGATTGTCCCTCCCGTCATTAAGACAAAGTGCTGCTAAGAAAACTTTTAAAAAAATCAATCCTTTGATGCTTGATTTTCTTAAAAACTTGGAGGTATTAAAACATTCCTAATCCTTATATTTTGCATATTTCAAAGAGACCCATTTTTAAGAAGACTGTAATAGTGAATGGGAGTATGTATCTGATGAGAAGACCAATGGGGGTCTGACTTAGACCCCCCCTCTTAACACAGATTTACATTCCTACAAGAAAATGCTTTCCTACCATACATTCTGCACATTACCATCCAGTTGCTGTTAATGCTCCACAGTAAAATATATATATCAAAAAAAGGAATAAATAACTTATGGGAAAAATCACTTCAAATTCAAAGCTCTTATGAAAAATATTTTTTGTGTTCTTATTTGATTAAATGAGTCTACAATGTCAAATGTTCTAAAGAGAAGAGAGGCAAGGGGGCTGACTCAGTGGTAAGGCGTTTGCCTGGCAGATGTGAGATGCTGGGTTCAATACTCAGCATCACATATAAATAAACAAAATAAAGGTATTATGTCCATCTTCAAATTAAAAAAAGTTAAAAAAAAGAAAAAAAGAAAAAGAAAAGAGAGGCAAGGAGAGAATCTCTGAGACAGCAAGAATATATGCACACAACAATACAAAATTCTGGTTTAAAAAAAAAGAGAAAGAAGATATATAAAATCATTCTTCATAAAATAAGATGAGCTCTATTTCAGAATTGTCCTAATCTGGAAGTTTATGAAAACATAATGTATCTGTGCATTATCAAATGCACTGATATGCACACATTCATATCCACAAACTCACATTATACTGATAAAGAAGTAGTGAGGGACCTAATTCCTGTGAACTGCAATGTTATTCTATTTCGGACAGATCCCATTTCTGAATGCTTGATGTTGAATTTCTGAAACTGGATCCAACCTGCTGTTAAATTAAGCTATAAATGATGAATTTCAATCTTCACCCAGCACTGCCCTTCCTTCAGAAGCAGGCTTTGTTAAGATCCAAAAATCTTGTTCTCCCCAAAAAGCACAATGCAGTTTCAGTGTTGATTTTTAACGACCTAAGGAATTTAAGTGTTCCTAAAGATGGAAATAGTGTAAGCATGTTGACAAGGACATCAGCTACTGTTGTGGTCATGAGCAACCCCAAGGAACTCATGATTTTCTTTTCCATGTTCTAAGACTGATGATGAGATGAAATAATAAGATGGGGAAGGGAGGTGGTTTTGAAGCAAGAATTAAAGATAGGCAGTCATTGCAGATAGGTAATCAGTGGGGTCAAGAAAATGGAGGTAGTTTGGGTCCAGGAAGTTGGAAAACCCTGGAAGATTTGAAAGTTAATGCCTCCAGAACTCTCTGACTACCAAGATTACCTGCCTATACTGCCCCTTCCAGAGGTTGTTAATGAAGCACCCCCTGAATAGACAGGGATCTACCAACTAATGACCCCCTGGGCTGCTACTCCCTACCAAAGACCTGTTTCTCACCTTTTGGCCATCCCACCAGCTCTCCTGGGCCTAAGGAGAAAAATAAGGGGGACAAAAGCAGGAGAACAAAGAATGTCTAAAATGTGTAAAAGGGGCAGGATGCCCTCACTTCTTGGGATATCAGGACACCAGCCATGGCCCCCTTCTCCCTCCCAGAAGTCTGTGTAACAATTTTTAAAATAAAACCTGCGTTCTAGCTTGCCTCAGCTGCTTCTTTAAAGTTCAAACTTCAACATTTGAGGAAGCAGAACTCGTCACTGATTACTGGCCATTATCAGTTTCAGCTTCTTTCTTTAAAGAATTTTAACTTACAAATATTTCATTCATGTTGATATAAAATAATTAGACTAATTATGATTGATGTTAATAACACAATTTAATGCTTTATGTTTTAGTGCACTTTGCGGGACATGACACTCTTTTCTAATAATCTCATGATAATGGCATAGAGGATATTTTTCACAAAGATCGTGATGTGCTACATACAATTAAGGGCTTTGTAAAAAAATGTGTATTTGTGAAAATGATAGATGAAGCATGATTTCAAGTCACTTGTGTGGCATATGGTAGTGCTTTTTCAAACTGAAATGTGCATTAAATTTATGTGGAGAATTTGCCAAAACAGACTCATGAGGTCCAGCCCTATAGAAAGTGATTCAGTATATCTGAGATGGGGGTCAAGGTAAGCAGTTTCAACAGACTCCAGGTGATGTGCATGCAGCTGCTCATTGGACCCCATTTTGAGCAGCTGGTTCAAATAGACCTGGGACTTGATTTTGGTTTAACTAATTATAATTGCCTTATTTTTTTTGTCATTAAAGCTTTTTAAGCCACAATCTCTACAATTTTACAAGAAGGAAAATCATATCTCCTTTTGTTGTGAGAAATAAATGAAAAATATATGTTAAAACCACCTCATCTGTCATAAGGTCTCATAATACTAATTTTCTTCAGCTCTCTGTGGAGCCATCCCGTGGAGCTTTATCGATTCCTTGAGTTCCTTTCTCCTCAAGATTGCCCCTCTATTCCCATTCTGATGGAACTGAGAAACCTTTAATGCTTCATTCTGACATCTTCCTGAGAAGGTATTGAACTGAAAATTCAGCAGTGAGAGAATTATTTATTATTAGAAGTAAGTATTAAGTTCTTTCTGTGATATCGGCTCCCTCCTAAGCTTGCAATACATTCATCATTTTAATGTTTCTTTCAGAATTTTATCATAAAAACGACTCATTAATTTGGACTATTCTGAAAAACTGAATTTGAGAAAAGTCAAGGCTAAAGCTAAGTTTTTTTTCACTATTTGTGGAAACAAACTTCTTTTAGTGAATATATTGACATATTAGTATGAAGTTATTTTAAGGAGTTTATGTAATTTAATTGAAAGAGTAAACTAACAAGATATTACCTGTATTAGTCAGGGTTCTCTAGAGGAATGGAACCAACAGGAGAAGGACTGGAAACTCCCTGGAGAATCACTGGCAGAATCCACTTCTGAAGAGCAAAGGAGCTGGAGTCTGAAGTCATCAGGCAATCACAGCAGCTATCAAGAACCCATTCAAGAAAAATCAAGATCAAGCTTACATTTGCTGCAGCTTCCTTGTTCTTCCAACTTTTATTCCATCCAAGCCCCTAACCTATTGGATGGTGCTGCCCACTTAGGAAAGGTCTCCACTTTAGTTTGCTACCCCACATGCCAATCATTCCTGGACGTACCTCACCAACACACCCAGAAGCCTCTTAATTTTAGGCATCTCTTAATTCAATCGAGTTGACAATTCAGATTAACCATTATGTCGCCTGCATGTAGAGCTTTTAGAATTCCACAAATCATGTTTTATGCTGTTTTGCTATATTGTAGCTGTGAGTTCAGATTTTCAAATAATCACTAAGTGAAATTTTAATAAGATGTTTCCACGTTTTTAATTCCCAAAAGCCATGACAGTAATTTCACATAACTTTTTAAATAATTACCTGATCTTAATTACATTATTTTAATTATTGTTGTAATATTTTAAAATCAATTTGATTAAGATATCTACAGAGAAATTATAGCAATGCAGGATCATATATACAAATTAATAGATATTATTTCTCCAAAAAGAAAGGCTGGGGATTAGTTCTTACTCATCATTTGTTTTGCTTTACTTTGATAAAAAACAAAAGTTATTTAAAAATAATATTTTTTAAAATGACAATTGCTATGATTTCCATAGTAATAAAAGAAAATATAGTGCAATAAAAATTTTATTCCACATGATTTAAACCCAAATAATACTTTTCAACATTTTCTCTGGCAAAGTACATGTGAACACATCACTCAATTAGCATTTAATATCTATTGCATATTTGTGACATTTTACAGAGTCCTTTTAATAAATGTGTTGGGGTGTTAGAATGTGGGAAGTGCTTGAATAATTTTAAAACAACACTATTGCTGTCGAATGTGCTCCTGAATTAACCCTTCTTTTTCTGCTTTGCCTTTGTCACAGTTTGGGACCTTGGTTTACCCATGTCTGTAATTTACAATTAGTACTTTTATTTCCAATCTCTATCACTGCTTCATAGCTGGCCTGCATGATGCTGAAACTAATTACCCAGTGTTTTAATTTCCCTGACTTGCCCCCAGGAGGCTCTACCAAACTTGTTCCCATATTAGTTTAATTGAGTGTAGCCCAATGTTTTCAGGACAAAGAGTATCTTTTTTACTATGCTATTGCCCAAGAAGACTGAGTACTTAATATCCTGAATTTAAGAGTAAATATTTCCTAATGGTAGTAGAACAAAGAGAAATTCTACAGAACTAATGACATTGAAACTTTTCCACTAAACATCTCTTATTTAAATAAAAACAGTGCCTAGGAATCCTTCCAAATCATCTCAGTTAGATACATTATCATATTTAGAAGGCTATTGATTCTTGTTCTATAAAAATAAAATACAAACTCAAACCCAAAACAAACAATTCATGTCATATTTATCCCAGATACCACCAGTGGTTTTGGACCAGGAAGATCTAAATTTCACTGTTGTGAAATTCAGATTTCAGAGCCTGGAAATGCTATTTTTTCCCCATTCATTGCCAGATTACTTAATATTTTACAGCTACTGTTCCTTTCTAGAACTGTATTTAATATTTTCATATTTGAAATTTGTCCCTATAACATACTACCCAAAATATTCCAATTAAAAAATTTGGAGGTTTATTATGAACTTCATTGAATATCTAGAATTTGAGGATGAAGTCATATGGTTTTAACAAGTTAGAATTAATTTTTCTCTCCTTGCGATGAAGACAACCATAGATACATTTTTTTAAAAAGCTACATATTAAGAACCAATTCCAAACTCATGTATTTATAAGAATAAACATCATGAAATTAAATAATAAAAATGTTTGCATATGCCAAGTTCTGGAAACATGGGATCAACCGATATTATCTTGCATTGTTAGGTAGTATCTCCTAAAAAGGCAGAAATTGCAAACATGTTTTTATAGGAATAAAAAGGATATGGTGTTTAATAGCATTACAGTGGTTTTGCTTTGAAATTTGTCCACTTAGCTAAGCTGAACTCCTTTCCAGAATTCCACTTCAAGTTACAGTGTGACAGAAGAGAGACTGTGGTTTGGAGGACAATGTGCAGAGTCAGCCATGCTCCAACTCAAACACTGTGTTATCAGAGACTGCTGCAGGAGGCAATGGCCAGGTCTGCAATTGCTCTATCAGTCCCTGGGCATTCCCTCACTTTTTATGACTAATGAGACAGGTTTGTGTGTGTGTGTGTGTGTGTGTGTGTGTGTGTGTGCGCGCGTGCATGTGTGTGCGTGTGTAGCTCTGTGATAGACAGCTTCAGCTTCTGTAGGATACTCACAGTACCTAGGTTAGAGGAGACAGAGTTTCAACTGGTCCTTTTGGGTTCTGGCACACGTTGTGAATTCCACTATGTTTTGCTCTTCAGTAGTCTATAAATCTATTGTTATTTCTAAATTGCCCGACTAAGGACTTCAGGTTCTAACATCCCTCTCAGAGTCAGTAGCTTCACAGAGACTGCTTAACTAACTCCCAGAATTGGATGTGGTCAAATTTCACAACAGGTGCATTAATATATGTAGATAGACTTGTTTCTCCTGCTTTGACTGAGCACTGAACACATATGTGGACAAAGGAGTGGCCGTCGAGAGCGTTTTGCCATCTTGACTTGTCTAGCAATAGGGAGGGGCTTTCTTGCATATGAGATCTGAGGTACAAAATGTGATCCATGAAGAATATGATACACACCAAAACAGTTGCATGGTTTTCAAAATGTATAGCAGCTGAAGCCTGGAAATGTGTGAGGATGAATCTTAAAGAAGGGGCCCCAAGATTGAAGGAAAATAAAGCCGGATTTCAGATTCAGTATTTTAACTTGAAAAGATAATAATGGCTCTAATAATTTGCTTGGTTGGTTGAGTGAAGTAAAGAACCAGAGATGGCCTATACTAAATTAATTCAAACTACCCAAACTCTTTTGTTATACTCTATATCAATTGTACAACAGTGTATGGAGGTTACAATGTTAGAAAGGATAGCCGATATACCCCCATGGGAATCCAGAGGACACACCCTGAATAAAAACCTAAGAAATACATTTGTGAGAGATAACCCCCTCATAAGTTCTCTGTGTTCATGCTTCTCTCTATGTCAGAAATTATGAGAAATGATACCAATAAACTGGGATACCTAAATGCAATGGGGATAATAAGACCTTAGGATGTGGGGGGCAAGTGGAAGTCCTTAATCACCGAAGTAAAGATAATCAGAGTTATTGTAATAGGCAGAGGTGCCAAACCAGTAGTTGGGAGAGTCTGACCTGTGGAGATGTTTGGTGTTGGCTGTTATCATGGTGCCCCTCAGAGTGAAATGGACAGAAACTAAAATATTGGTGAGGAAGCTCTAGGTCTAGTGAACAGAATTCTGTCTTCATTAAGCACCAAAGAGTCATGGCCCCTCATTCATTCAACTTTCCCATCTGAACCAGTTCCGACTGTGACCCTCATATCCTGACAAAAATTTATGCCATTAATTTTTCTTTGCCTTCCCTAATGGAAACTACAGACAATTTTCAGGAAAACTATGAATTAAGAAAAGGAATAGGATATTTTAGCCATACTCTAAATCTGAACTAAAACTAAGTTCTCTAGACCCAAAGCATCACTGGAGCTAACTGCAGGGTAATTACTAATTATTGGATGACTGAGAAAGTTTTGGTTTACTTTAATTCTACAGTGAATCCAGTAACTCCGTAACTATATTCTCTGGTTATTTTTTCAGTTCCAGAAAATATAATTAAAATAGGCAGAATCAGCATCTGGTAGAATGTTTACACTGGATTTCTGACCTGTGAAGTAAGAGCTATTATTGTAAGACCAAGTATAAGCCACTAGAACCACCTCTACATATATATACAATGAATTAGAACAAAACAAATATTTCATTTCTTTTTTTTAATTTTTTTAAATATTTATTTCCAATATTTCATTTCTGAAGGGTTCTAAATGAACACTGAAAATATCAAGGACTTAGGAAATGCAGGAGTGGTAATAAGTCCTGCTAAAGCGAAGCAGAACTAAACATTAACTAAAGATGATCAAGACAGATTACATTAGGTGACAACTAGCACAAATAAAAAGTAAGTCCAATGGAAAACTGAGATCAGCTTCAACAAAATATAAAACAGGAGACTCTAAATGCTGAAGTATTATAAAGGAAGGACACTGAGGGTGTTAAGTGAGCTGTTGGTCCAAGTGAATAGGCCATTGGTTCTATTTGTCCAGATGAATAATAAACTTCTTACCTCTCATAGACTTATGATGTAGGATAGTTGCACATGTTGAGTAATGCAACCACCAAAGTTAGTTCTTTGCCCTCCCAGAAGGACAAGCGGTGGGAGCTATCTCCTTCAACATTTGTATTTCAAAAGGACAGATCCCAGGTTCCTGAGTAGACTGTGCTGAAAGGTAGAACATCTCAAAGGGTCAGAAAAGGATTTTTAATAGTGAGTTTTCTTAAGTAAAAAAGGAGTTCAGCTGTCTAACATTAGGGTTTGGTTTTAAAAAATAATTATTTCTTTTGCCAATAATGAATTTTTTCCTGGCAGACATTTTAAGTACCATGCTAGAGTTTGGTGAAGCTGTTATTGCAGGAGTTGGAATGTAGTTGTTATGGGCTGAGAGTTTTTGTAATTCTCACTATCATTTACCCTTTAACTCAACAATTTGGCCTGGGTAAATTAATCTTGAGAATGCTAGGGGAAAATTATACAGTTAATCAGGTACTGATTCCCAATAGTTGCTATACCAGATGAAATTTGGGGACAAGAGTGAATAAATACATTTATTGATACCTAATATGCAGTTATTGATTTGTTGAAGGTTTGGCTTTTTTTTTTTTGCCTTCTGTCTCTCTACATAGTGTATTCTTTTGCTATTGATAATGTAAGAAATAACCATAGACACAATGACTTAAAAGAACAGTATTATTTTCTGGAAATCAGAAGTGCAAAAGATTTTGAGTACATAAGACTTTGGGAAGTTCCTTTGGAGGAGTGTGTGTGTTTTACAGGTGAAATGTATGCATGATGGGAAACTATGTGTTGTATAGTGGTACAGAGTCCCTAAGATGAAAACAAGATCCCTGTCTCCTTTTGTTTATGTCCTTATCTAACAACTTCTACTTGAGTGTGGGCTTGATTTATTGATTTTCTTAAGGAGTAGAACATAGCATCAGTGATATTATTTTATACTGAAATTAAGTTATAAAAAAGGTTGCACATTTTAAATTTTAATCTTGGAAGTTTAAAATCTTCTGCCACCTATCTGATTACTCATGGTGGGGAAAAAAAACAGAGTTTTCCTGAATATCTCTGGAGCATGCAGGCAGCCCATGGAGAACCTTATCCAGAAAGATACTGACTTCTTTGATTGACATCCTATGCAGAGCCGAGGTCTGTCTACAGTCATGTAAGTGAGCATGAAAGTTCCCCAAACTAAGCATTCATATAGGACTACAGTCTAAGATACAGGCTAATTCAACTCAATACAGTGCTTTGAGCCTAAAACATTCTGCTAAACCATTCCCAGTTTCCTAACCCAGGAAAACTTTTGAGTTATAATGTCTATTATTTTAAACTGCTGTACTTGGGGTAATTTGCCATACAGCGATAAATATTAGTTTCTTTAACAAATCAACTCTTTCATCCATAGTATCTTGAGACCATGGATTAGCAATGGAACATAACCCACCTCAAATGTGGCAAGAAAACTAAAAATGGGGAAAAATGGATTATTACATCCAGGGTCAGGTCTAAAGTTTAGAAACTTAGTTGATCTTTTTGCAATGTTAAGCCAAAATATATTTTTTTCTGAATATACCTAGTATTCAGATACAACTGCCTTATAGTCTTCATCCATATTTTATTATCTGAAATGAAAAAAATTTGGTCTGGGACAAACATTATCAGCATAATTACTAAATATGACAATTTTATGTCCTTTTACCTATATAAGTATTTTTAAGAAGCTAGGTTTTTATTTTTGCTTTTGTTTCCTATTGCTTTTGGGGGTGGAAATGAACCTAGGTATAAATAATTTTAAGAAATATCATGTTTTTTTATTATTGGTATTTGTTTTGGGTACTAGAAATTGAACCCAGGGGTGATTTACCATTGAGCTACATCCTCAGTCCTTTTTATTTTATTATCATTATTACAATTATGTATTTTTTTAAATTTGAAACAGAGTCTCATAAACTACTGAGAGTTCTGCTAAGTTGCTAAGGCTGTCCTCAAACTTGATTTCTTTTTCCTTCAGCCTCCTATATAAATCACTAAGATTACAGATGTATGTCCCATAGTTAGCATTAATTTTATTTTAATAGTTTTGCTTTTCTTTACATCCTTTGGCTTCTAACCCTCGATGCCTCCATTTAATTATCATAATGATTCTTCCTAGTAAATTATGTGAAATAGGTTTCACACACATTTGGATTTGGTTCTATATGCATTGGTCATAAAGTAATTAATTTATTCATGTTCATGACACAGGAAGTAATTTAACTTTAAAATAATATATAAAATAAAGTACATATATTTACAAATATAAGTACTATACTTAGATAGATCCAGAAGGACAATCAATTGTGACACCAGTCTAAAGACAAACTTTCAGTTCGAAAGATAAATATATTTAGAAAAAAGTCTCACTTAAAATATTGTTGAATGTCTGTTATATGCCAGATACTCTGGGTGGTTGTTATCCAAGAGAGAAAAAAAAGCAGTGCCCAATTACTCATGGACTGTACATTCTAACAGAAAAAGAGAACAATAAATAATAGTCTTAGTGATCCAACCAACTTTGAGAACACATAGACTGTGTCATAAGCTATGAGGATAATGGAATCAGAAAATTAGAATTGTATGGGGTGAACAAGTGAAATAAAAAAGAGAAAAAAAAGTGAGTGGGGAAGTAGAAATTGAATGGAAATTTGTAAGATTTGTTATATATAGACATTAGAAGAAAGAACATTGCATTAGAGGGAGGAAGTGTCAGTGCAAATATCTAAAGACTTTGCAGGCCCACAATGGTATTGAGACTGCAGTGAGGGACGGGGGTACACCTGGAGAACATGGTCCCAAACCTGCAGGTCTCTTTTTGTAGGCCTATTTGAGGACTTGGCTTTATTCTCCATAAAAACTGCAAAGATATTGAACATAGAGGTTATATTATCTGATTTATATTTTTAAAAGATTATACCTTCCACTGTTTTGAGAATAGACTAACAAGGGTGTGATTAAATTTGAAGCAGGACATTTTTTTCAGAATTATTTTATCTTCCATTGTTTAATCAAATAGTATCAACTCTGAAGTAGAAATAAAGACAGTGATAAATGAGTGGAATCTGTATGCATTTGAGAAAAAGTCATATCCTGGAGGAGAAGTTGGGTATAAGAGAAAGAGGAAAAGACTTTATGATATCAATACTTGGGGAAAGAGAAATGGATGGATGAAATTACCATCAATGGACATGGAATAAGCATGGTAGATTTAGGAGGCAAATGAAGAGTTCAGTTCTAGAACTGAGATTGCAGCATCGTTTAGAGACACAAATGAAGTTGCCATGTCTAGTTGGATGTACGTGTCAGGATTTCAGCAGACAATATAGAATGGACCCATATATCAGCAGTCTTGCTATTTGAATGAAATTTAAAAGTCTAGTAGTATCACTAAGAAAATGAGTTTAAATACAAAAAGTCAGGATAGTCAAGCTGTAAGCCTTAGAGTTTCCAACACTGAACTAGAGGGAAAAAGGAGACATCAAAACAGAAAACTGAAAGTATTAAGCAGAAAATAGACTGTCAAGAGACACTGAATTGTGATCAATGAAGCAGACATAGGGTACCCAAAGGACCATAATGTCCTAATATTTTTTTTTAAATAAATGTTCTCTATCTTTCCATACATACATTTTGATTTTTAAAAAGCTGGATTTATTTTGAAAATTGGTAGGCAATTCTGAAAACATTTCTCCCACTATTTAGAAGTAATCTCATTACTTTGAAATATAAAAGGGTATAATGCAATGATTATTAGGTGCTATTTTCACTTGAGCTGAGACAGTTTGATCCTAACTTTCTCACCCCAGAGAACACAGACTTTGGCTCCATTCTCTGAAGCTGATTACTGAGGCCCAGTGAATGGCTCTAATGAATTATAGTGGCAACTCCCCAGTGATTATTGATTTCATCCAGCTCAATGAACAGAAATAAGTACCTTCTAATTTGTTGTGACATTGGGTAGATGTGTTTATTTATTAGAGGATGTTGTAATGGCAGCATGCCACCTTGTCAGAAGAAAGAACAACTTTCCTTTTCTGGGACAGAAAGAATATCAAGCAAAGATTGGAAAATTAGACTTGGCTACAGGAATCCAACAAATGAACAAGTCTGTAGTTTGAAAATATGACAGAAGCACGAAAAATAAACTTGAATCAGAGTCAAATACATCTGTTTGAGTTTATTCTCAACTTTGCCACACATAAACTTCAGGTTTTGGCAAGTTAGTGAACATCTCATTCTCAAGATATTCATCTCAGGGATGTGAAGAATACTTCACACTTTTCAGACACAGTCACATTTGTTTTCATTGTATGCTCAGAATAATCCTTGAGGTTTCTATCATTATCCACAATGTGGTTAAATGGAAGCCAGAGAGAAAAATAAGGAATAAAAACTGAATCTCACCAAAACAGAAGGGAGTCTAATAAAGTAAAGGAAGGGGATTAAGAGGGAGAGAAGAAGGAAATAGAAGACACAGACAAATTTATGTAAACCTTGTCATCAGACCATTAACAAAGGTGGCAAAAGCATACATTGGAGAAACCTTTTTAACAAATGGTACTGGGGAAATTGGATATCCACATGTAGAAGAACAAAACTAGATCCGTTTCTCTCACCCTGCACAAAAATTGATTAAAAGTGGATGAAAGACTAAGGAATTAGACCAAGTTGACCAAAGTTTGCTATGACCATTAATATACCACAATGAATCTCACTTTACATATAATTATAATGCATTACATTAAAAAATAGGAGAGAAGAAGAAGATCATGGGGAGGGCAGATAAAAGGAAAAGGGGAGACCCCGGGAAATAAGATTGATCAAAGGAGGTTATATGCATGTATGAATGTGTCACATAAATCTCGTGATAATGTATAATTATAACACATCAATAAAAACCATAAAAAAGAAAAATTAAAACAAATAATATAGTTTTAAAATATTGCAATGTTTAAATCAATCTAAAAGGAATGATATATTAAGCAATATCTCAAATAAAAAACAAAGATTTAACATGATTTTGTTAATGTTTAATTATGTTACATACTTTAAGAATTTGCTTTTGAAAAATAAATGGTACCAGGGATTTAACCCAGGGACCTTTAACCCCTGAGCCACATTCCCAGCCTTTTATTATTTTTTTGTGTTGAGAAAGGTCTCACTAAGTTGCTTACAGCCTTGTTAAATTGCCGAGGCTGGCTTCAAAACGGTGATCCTCCTGCCTCAGCCTCCTGAGGCACTGGGTATTCCAGGAGTGTAAGAATTTACTCCTGGCAAGAATTTACTCTTATATTTAATTCATATTTAACTTAATTATTTTTAAGTATTTGTTATCACATTCACCATCATATATTGATTTTGAGAATTTATGGATCTTAACATTTGAAAAACATATACTATATTGTGATATTTAAATAGGGCACACTTGATATTTACTATAATAAAAACATCTAAATGTATTTTAATCATGCCTCACAAAAGATAAAAAATGTACATATACACATGTATTCTCTCTGAATGAAAATTGGTGTGGTTAATAATTATATATTGTCAAGGATCAACAATCTTTTGTTAAAAGAATTATGACCATTACATTCAGATCATATCATTTAGGTATGATCTACTCTCAAATTGTTAGTGTAGAAAAATGTTGGAAAGAAAACGGAAATAAATGCATTAAGTGTCTATTTATCAATCCAGGGAGACTAAGAAAAAGCCTAGATCATACATCCTACTATGCAGGTATTTGGCGCAAAGTGGGTAATCATTTAGATAATGGGTGAGCAGTCATGGAGTAACAAGGACATATGTGAAGGTGATATTGAAGGATCAATTCAACTTTGACTTCCCTTCAAATTTCCCAGATTATCAAATAAACCAAGAACAGATTCTTGCCTCATTTCTCCTCTTGCATACATTACATATGTGTGTGTGCCAGTCTTTACATAAAAGAGTAGATAAAATTCATTTATACACCATCAGGGATATTTAAAGAGTATACATACATTTATACACAAACGTACACATAGAAAGATGTATGGATATATATATATATATATATATATATATATATATATATATGTTTGTGTGTGTGTGTGTGTGTGTGTAAAAATTATGGGAAACTATGCACAGCATAAAATAACATAAAAGATTATCATTTTGACCAATTTTTAGTGTCCAAATAAGTAGTGTCAAGTACATTTACATTATTTTACAACTAATCTCTGGAACTGTTTTCATCTTGAAAAACTGAAATTATCTACCCATTAAACTTATCATTCTTTTCTTTCTTCTATACTTGGTAATGATTCTACTTTCTATGTCTGAATGTGGCCACTCTAGGTATTCTATATATGTAAGCTATAGTATTTGACTTTTTGTGACTGAGTTAATATATGTAGCATAATGTTATCGAGATTCACCCATGTTGTATCATGTATTAAAATTTACTCCCTTTTATAGGCTGAATAATATTTCTTTATAAACCACGTTTTATTTATCCATTAATTTTTCTATGAAAAATAGTGATGCCATTATCAACATGGATAGACAAATATCTCTGTGAGCCCGTATTTTCAATTAATTTAGATATATACCAAGAAGTAGAATTGCTAGATTATCAAAAATTTTGTTTTAAAAATTTTGAGATACCACTGTACTATTATCTATAGCAACTGCACGATTTACTACTCTTACCCATGGTGTACAATATTTCCAATTTGCCATCTAGTCACAATTATAACAGTCAATGTTTAAATGTGATGTGTCTCCAAAAGCTTATATATGTGAAAATGCAAGAGATTTAGAGTTAAAATTGATTGGGTTGTGAGAACCTTAACCCAATCAGTATATTAATCCCCTTGAATGGATTAACTGGGTGGTGACTGTAACCACATAGGGTCTGGCTGGAGAAGGCAGGTCACTGGGGGCATGCCTTTTGGGGTATATATTTTACCCTTAATGAAAAATGTGTTGTCTGATTCCTGGTGCCTTGTCATGAGCTGGTTCCTTCACCACATCTTTTTTGCCTTAATGTTCTGACTCACTTTGGTTACACAGCAATGGAAATCGCCTGTGTACTGAGACCTCTGAAACCGTAGAACTAAATAAGCATTTACTTCTCTAAAATTGTCCTTGTCAGGTCTTTTGGTTACAGTGACAAAAGCTAACTAAAACACCCACTGATACTTGTTATTTACTGTCTTCATTTTATTTTTGTTTTTATTTTATTTTAGTGTTTTTATGTTTTCATTATAGTTATATCTTGTGGGGTTCATTTTGGGATAATCATACATGCATGAATATAATTTGCTCTATTTCAGTCCTCAGTGCTTCCCCTTTTCCTCCCCTTCTTCCTCTCCCTGTTTCCCTTTCACTACTCCATGTGTTTTCCTTGTATTTATTTATTGATTTTAATTGGTGCTTTATTGATAGACTTAAAAATAAAATTTATGATGATATATTCATATATATCATATATATATATATTCATATATATCATATATATTCATATATATCATATATATATTCATATATATCATATATATTCATATATATCATATATATATATATATGATAATTTTGTCAATTTCATTCTGTGCTTTCTCTGTTTTCCCATCCGTCCTCCCTCCCCATCAATCTCCTTCCTCTACTCTGTTGATGGCCCCTCTATTTTTGTGGAAGCTAGCTTTTTCTTTCCACTTTGCTCTAGTTTTCTCATATAAGAAAAAAATGTTTGTTGATTTTCTGAGTCTGGTTTATTTCACAAGCTGCAATTCTGGTAAATATGAGGTGATGTCTCATTGTGGTTTTGATTTGCATTTTCTAATGATTAGTTATGTAAAACTTTTTTGCTGTATATTTGTGTATCTTCTTTTGAGAAACATCTACTCAACTCCTGCTAATTTTTTAACTGGATTAGGATTTTTTTTTTAGTGACTCGGAGTGTTATTAAAGATATGTTCTGGCTATTAACCCACTACATAATTTGAAAATATTTTTTACATTCTGCAATAGTCCTTTTTCCCTTTTGATTGTGTCCTTTTATACACATAATTTTTTAAATTTTAATGGAGTCTAATTTATCTGTTTTTAGTTATATTTCCTATACATTAAGTGTCATATGTAAGAAATCATTGCCAAATCCATTGTTATGAAGTTTTTGTTCTATACTTTCTTCTAATAATTTTATTGTTAAAGATCTTTGATTCCTTTTAAGTTAATATTTTTAGTAAAGTAAGTGGCCAACTTATTATTTTTCATTTAGATATCTACTTTTCTCCATTGTCATTTTTTTAAAAGACTATCATTTATTTATTGGATGGTCTTGGCACCCTTTCCAAAATGATTTGATCATACCTGTGAGAGAGTATTTATGTAATCTCTAATCTTTTTCATTGGTATATGTATATCTTCATACCAGCAATATGTTATTTTTATTAATGTAGTTTGTAATAAACTTTGATTAGGAAATGTGAGATTTCTAATTCTGGTCTTTTTCAAGAATGTTTTGTCTATTCCCTCAAGGTTCCATAAATAATAAATGTATTTTTATGGCAAAAATTCGGTTTTGATAGGGATTGCATTAAATCTTTGGATTGCTTTTCATAATATAAATAGTTTAATAATATTCCCTTCCAATATATGTACACAGGATATCTTTCTATTTCTTTGCATTTTTTTCAAATTTCTCTCAGCAACATTAATAGTTTTTAGAATACAGGTCTTTCACTTCCTTGGTTAAGTTTATTCCTTATTATTTTATTCTTTTTAAATATAAGATGTGCTAGGTTCTATAGTTTCAAGTTCATGCTGTAATCACCCATGTGGATAAAAGAGTAGATCTATGCCAAAACAAGCAACCTTTTATTCATATGCACACCTGGAAATCACATTGGTAAATCTGTCTTGAATCCGTAAGAGTGCTCATTTTTCAGCCTCCTTTAAGTGTTTCTTTCTGAAATGTCATCATCAGGAACTTTTAGTCATAGAAAGAATTTGGAACTACAATTTTCTTTGGAAGCAATATATGTGAGAATTGCAATATTTCTTCTAGCTTTGATGAATATGGGATTCATATAATTTTGAAAACTCTGAACATTGCTAATTGTTTAAGAAGTTAAATGAGTCTGAATGCTGGATTCAGACAAATCTGCGTTCAACACCATTGAACTATACTCACTTTGATTATTTATTTATTTGTTTGTTTATTTACAAAGTCAGTAAGATAATACTTAGCTCATCCAATTGTTTTAAATATTGAATGTCAAAATTTATATAAAGGGTTTGTGGTAGGCAAAATTTCTAGAAATTCCCAAAATATCTTTATCCCCATTGCTTTTGAAGATGATGATTGTGTTCTGTTATATGGCATAGTAGACACCAAGTGGGCCTTATCTAATCACATAAACTCCTAAACAGGGAATGTTTTTCTGGATTATGGCAGAACATTATGGCAGAAGAGGAAAATGGGCCAGAAGCAAGTGAGAGATTGAAACAAGAAGTACTCATTATCCAGTGGCTTTTTTAGACTTAGGGAACACATAGGAAGAAACATGGAAGTTGTCTAGGAGCACAAATTGACCCTTGGCAGACAACCAGCAAGGAAGCAGAACTTCAGACCTATCGCTGCAAAAAAATCTCAATTCTGCCAAAATCTGAATAAACTTGGAAGCAGAGTCTCCCTTGATTCTAGAGCTCAAGCTGCAAGACAAATGCCACTTTGATTTTGTCCTTGTGATATATTCTAAGAAAAATTAAATTAGTCAGATAAACCAAATTTTTGATGTAAAGAACTGTGAGTTATTAAATCTATGTTGTTTTAAGCCACAAGTATGCAGTAATTTGTTACACAGCTAAAGGAAACTAACATAGGACCCTAAATAGTATTTGCACAAGGAATGTGATTGATAAATGTATGCTTCTCATACAGGGTGATTTTACTTGGCTAAAGAACAGAATTATTACCATGTAAGCTGTAACTAAATTCCACTTTCCTCAAGAAGCATTCTCTAATTACTACAAGGCAGAGAAAAAAAAGTTTTCCTCCCTTTGAAATATCATAATTTTTTTTACATATCTTTTTACCACTTTGTGATTTGATGTCTTCATAATTGTGTGTAGATATCTTATTTCTAGAACCAGACTACACATACTTTAAGGACATGGTAATTACTTCATATGTCTCTACTTATAATCTTATCACATCACATAGCAACTTGTGAATGGTGCATCTCTTAAGTATCTTATTAAGTAAATATCCATTTCCTAATTCACTATTTAATACAATCTGTGATGAAGTCAATTAATAACAAAGTGTCTTACCACTCAAAATATAAATAAATATCTGTGAAATAATTAACTGATAATAACTATGGAATAAATATATGCTAATATATATTGAGAAAAACTGAGCAATGAGCTAATTATTCTATTTTGAATATACCATTTCATTTGTAGCTGCCTGTTTGTCTGATTTATTTCCTGTGCTGCAAATGAACTGAATTTTTTAGTAGCTCCATGGTAACAGGTGACCAATAAATGTTAAATAAGAGAAAAAAAATTAGAAAAGAAATTGAGACATTAACATTAAAGCTTTGTTGTGAGGAATTTTTTACATTTGAAGAGCTTCAAAAGTCATCAGGAATCATTATAGTTCCTACAAGGGCAAATAATTTTTTAAAAATTCTTGAATATAATTTAAAAAATTCTTATGTGAATATCTGAGAAAGAAAGAGTTTAGAGTATAAATGTTTTCTAGTTCTTGTTTTGTCATTGTTCCTTAGTAGATTTTACAGAGGTTATTGACTTATATTTAAGAGTGTCAGAAACATATACAAATACATTTGTACCTTCATAATTTCCAATGAATTTTCAAAATGTATTTAATTATATACATTTTTGTGATGTGATCTATTTATCATGGTAGAGATATTTTCAGGGGCTTCTTCCCTCCTTCCGTGATACTTTACGGGAAATATATCAGCGGAGTACAGTATGGCAGAATGGCCATTTGAGGAGGACAGTTTTAAATTCCTATTTGTCATTGGTTAGTTACCCTAAGGAGTCAGTGTACATGTCTTTCTGAGGTCATGCCAACTACACTTATATACTTCAGACAAACTAGTGCCTCTAGGTAAATCCTATCACCCATCATGTCATTTCTCAGTGACCAAAAGCAAATATGTTGCTTCTAGATGTTTTAGAATATTTTCTCATACTAATAAATTCTTACAAGGCAGATCAAAACTGTCTTTTTGTCATCTTCACTCACAGGGATTTAATACAACTGATTATTAAATATAAACACATAATCATTTTAATGCCATTAGAAATTTTGGACACAGTATATCGTAACTGATTTTGGAGAATACACACAGGTTTTTTTATGTAAATGCTATTGCCCAAATGAGTAAACATATCAGTCACAAGTTAAAGAAGTCTTTAACTATCTTTTTTTAAAAAATATTTAATTTTTAGCTTAATGTGGACACAATAACTTTATTTTTAATTTTTATGTGGTGTTGAGGATCGAACCCAGCGCCCCATGCATGCCAGGCGAGCCACATCCTCATCCCAGCTGTCTTTTTATACAATACAGAAAGAGGGAGACTTACAGATTATTGTTTGAAATGTCATGGATACCATGATGGTATTTAGTAATATATTCTCAGAACAACAATAATAATGCTGATGATGAATGATATTTATTGATTACTGAGCTGTGTAGATATGTTATTAATATAAGTAATAATATATAATTATTTATATACCATATTCATCTCATTTTACAAAAAATCTCAATACATTAGACAATTTTCCCCCAATATTACATGACTAATGAGTGATAAATCTGGAATTTGTACCTAACTCATATGGCTCAAAAGGTTTTGGTGTACATAAACAGAAAAAAAAAGATTCTCAACTGACTCTTGAAATTCTTTGTGCGTGTGTTTGTGTGTGTGTGTATGTGTGTGTGTTACTGGTGAATTCCAAAACTATGAAATGGAAAAACAGAAAAGACAAAATAAGTTATTTCTTTTCTTTGCTCTTTTGATATATTTATTCAGTTTCTGTTTCTATTTTAATGGTACAACATTGAACTCTGTGATAGGCTGAGCATCAGGTCCATTAGAAAGTTAGGGAAGAGGAAAATAAAGGTTTGGGGAGAGAAGAAAATAAAGAATCAAATAAAAATGGAATCTGGGGTAAACAGTGATGAAGTAGTCAATAGAACCAAATATTCCTCAGAAAAGTAAGCATGAGAGTTAAATATGTATTTCTGCAGGGAAGAATAGGGATTTTATCCTTATTAGATTCAACTCCTTTTGAGTAATGGAAAAGTCATGAACAGTGAGAAGGTACTTTTGAGAGTTATGGGACTTTTAAAAAAAGGCCTAACTGCTTCAAGTATTTCATATGTTAACTAAAAAGAACCAGAAAAAAATAAATAAGCAACACTAACTGTGATTACAGAAATAAACAAGATTATGGTTGCTATTAAGTGTGTGTACGCATGTGCCTGCACAGCGTGTGTGCATAGGTGTGGGTTGAGCTGGCTGTAGAGACAAGAAGACACTTGCTTTGATTTGTTAAGGTTTGGCAGTTTACAGTGTGTTCCAGTGTTGGTAGAGTTAAAAATGTCATTTATAAAGTTTGAAAATGTTTCCATGCAGACTGTGCGGGAAAGAAGAAAAAACAGTATATGAAAAATCACCCATAAAAAAATAAGGGGTCTGAAATTTCATTTATAAAGAATAATAGATATAGTGAGAATAAGGCTGTGGGTGTGCTGGAATGATAATAATTTGGTAAGAGAGAGTTACTTGATATTAATATATCACATATGTCACATATGTATTACCACAATGTACTGAATACATCCGTAAATTTGGGTGGTAATAAAGAAATTCAACTACTGAGAGTCGTTAAAGAAGGTCAAAGAATGTTAATATTGGAGGATTGTCAGATCTCATGCATGAAGTAGATGATTCTGAGAATAATAGTTGAAGAAGGAACACAAAGGCTGTGATTCCAGTGCCAACATTGCCATGGAAAGTGACAAGGTTGACCTGTCACTAGAAATTCTTCCACGATGATTCAAATAACATAAGCATCAAAGTATGTCCATGGACATCAAGAGGAAGCCTATGCATGATGCTGAGGTATAAATGGCAAATCTCTGTTTAACATAATGTGGGTTGTTCTTATTTATCATGTTACCCATCTGTTATCTGTAGCTATACAGAAGCAGAAAATTTGCATAAGTGATTTCCTTACTGCTAAAAACCATGTGTAGCATATAATTAGTACCTGATAAATAAATATTGAATAAAAATTGACTAAATAAATCAATGTGAAAGAATGGTGCCATTATTTGAATCTGCTCCGAAATTTAGGTGTTGAAAGTTCACCATCAACATTACAGTATTAAGAGGCGGGCCATTAAGTGGTTCTTAGGCCACAAGAGTCCTCCCTTATTAATTAAGAATTAAGGAATTGCTGAACCAAGCTTCATGTAGCATTTGTCTTTCTTTACCATTTACATAGCAGTTCTGTGTTCTGAAGCATGCAGCTCGTATACAAATGCCATCTTGGAAACAGAGAAAAGCTCTCATCAGACAATGAACCTACTGGTGCCTTGGTCTAGACTTCCCAGCCGCAAGAACTGTCAGAAATAAATTTATGTTCTTCATGAACTACCTGTTTATAGGTATTTCATTATAGAACCAAATAAATGGACTAAAATAAAGGGTAAAAAGAGCATAAACATGCTGACTTTGCATTTTGGTGCTATGATACAAGAATGAGAGCTGTATGAGATATTAGGAAATTGATACCTTGAATGAATTCCAGTTTTCACTTATTACATGGAGCTAAAACCAGAATTTGACTACTTATATGAGACAATGATTGGTCCCAAAATATAGAACAATAATGGGAGAAAGTAATTTCAAATACCCTAGAAATTTACAGTGATGAGTCACAAATGATGTTAGTTTTACATAGCATGAGTAATAGAAAATAAATTACTATATGATTGTATTAGTCAGGATCACAAGAAATAGATGATACCCAGATTATTTCACTTAGCATCATATCCTTCCAGTAAATTCATGCTATTGCTAATGGAAGGATGTCCTTGAGAAGACTGAATAATTTTATGTTTTACATGTATACTGTAATTTCTTTATCCATTGATCCACAAATAGATATTTTGGTTGTTTCCATATCCTGGTTATTACAAATAATTCTGCAGTGAATACAAGAGCACAACTGTCTCTTTGAGGTATTGATTTCATTTTCTTTGAGTTTGTATATGAAAGTGGGATCTCTGAATCATGGATCATATGAGGGTTTCATATTTTTTTAATGAACCTCCATGCTATTTCCCATAATGCCAGTACTAGGTTACATTGCCACCAATAGTATGCAAGTGTTCCCTTTTTTTCTGCGATTGAGTCAACAATTGTTTTCTTTTGATATCAGCCACCCTTATATGTAAAATGTAAAAAAGTTTAATAGATCCCCAGGGATTGGGAGATAGGTAAATGGGGAGATGCTGGCCAAAGAATAAAATGTTGCAGTTACATAGGATTGATAAGCCTAGACATCTAATAAGCCACACATATATACAGAATGTTGATTAGAATTAATAATACTGTTTTATATATATATATATGAAATTTACAAAAGGAATAGATTAAAACAAAGTTAACCATGTAAGGAGATAGTGGTTAATTTTCTCCAGTATAGTCACAATATTCACTGGGCATTTATATACTAAATCATGTTTGTCTTCTACACATGAACAACTTAATTCTTAGAGAATTTTAGTCACTGTCAAAATTGCAACCTGCTACAGAAAGTTGGCCCTTTCCCACTTTGTCTTGGCAATTGCCATAACCCTCAAGTATTGATGAAATCAAACTAGAAACATGAAGGAGTAGGGAAAGAATCTGGTATGGCCTACAAAACCATACACAATGAAGTCGGACACCAATGGAGAATCAGAAGTATGTGATATGTGTGTGTGTATTGTGTGTGTGTGTGTGTGTGTGTGTATATATATATATATATATATATATATATATATATATATATATATATATATATAGTTTTTTTTTGTACAGGAGATTGAACTAAGGGGCACTTAACTACTGAACCATATCCCCAGCCATTGTTTTGTATCATATTTAGAGACAGGATCTCACCAAATTGCTTACAACCTTGCTAAATTTTTGAAGCTAGCTTGGAACTCATGATCCTCCTGTCTCAGCCTCCCGAGATGCTGGAATTACAGGTGTGTGCCACCTTACCCAGCTACATTTTTATATCTGTATGTAAATATTCAAAGTTGTTTGGTCTGTTATGTACATACCTCACACAAGAGGCAATATCAAGCAGGCAGCTGAAGATGGATTGTAGAGCTGCTGTGTCCTTTAGAGTAGGCACCAGCATCATCTTAACCATCTTAAGATGTGAAATGTGGTGGGTCCTATTGAGCTGTGCTGCGAGTATAAATACATAGCAGATTTGAACAACTAGTATGAAAGATTATGCAAAATATGTCAATATTTTATATAAATTTCATGGACATATTTATCCAAATATTAATATATTATAAACTTCACTCATTTCTTAAAATTAATTACTATTAATTATCCAAGTTTAGGTTTACATTTCTTAAGGTGGCTACTGGAAATCTTAAAATTATTCTTGTGGTTTTCATTTGTGATTCACATTATATTTCTGATGGACACAGCTGGTCTTGAGCTACAAAGAGGTCCACAGAAAATATGAAATTAAATCCGTGTAAAGATTGAAAGTTTCTCTTAGTAGAAGCAGAAGCAATTTTCTTTTTGTAGCACAGGCTTTTAATTCCATAGTCTTACACATGCTATACACATTTCTGTGCCCAGAAAGATACATGATTGGAGATATGACTCACAGAATATTGGTGGCATATTTTATATTAATGTGCTATAGTTACTATGGAGAATTTTGCTCCAAATTTTATTTAGTTGTTCTCAGCTTTTACTCTGTATCTTAAAGAATTTGACTTTCACATTTTAATTCATTATTAGCTGAAATTGGAGCCCTACAATATTTTTAAGGTATAATGTAATATTATTTGTCCATAAAACTGATTGATTACACTGAGAAAAAAATAAAAATGACAGCTTAGAGAAGTTTGGATTTTAATTTATTTCAGATTTGTGACAATAATTTCAAAAGCTTCTTAATAAAGAAGACTTGAATTAAAACTTTGAGAATTTCAATATGCTTATAACTCTACTATCTGCTGTATTCTCTATTAATTTTCTATCATACAAGTTCTCAGAAATCAAGTGCATAGCTGCCAAGCATTACAAAACTGGAGAGTCCCTCTGAGGTTTCCTGCTGCCATTCAGTCCCATTATAATGAAATCTAAATCCCAGATCCCAATAATTTGTGGCTATTAACATTCTATTGGACTCTATTAAGGAACTAAGTTACATGAATCTTTGTTCCTAAGCAAAATTGTACTAAAACAATATTATGCTTTCCAGGAGAAAGATACCCAACCATAGTCCATGCAAAAAGCTGCATTATCCAGCATTACATGCAAGAAGGAACATTTGTAGATGTGTTTCTCAAGTTCCAAAGCCTCAAAATACCCTCTGGAGAACAGTGAGGAAAGGTTATTTCATGACCTTTTAGTTTTGATGGCCCAAGCTGCAGCAGTGTTTCCTGTATAGTGGTTGTACTATATTTCCATAATTTCATTTGACTAAGAAATGCATATTGAAGAGAGAGACATTTTCAGCATTAGGTAGAATAAGCTGCTGGGGTTAAGTTAGCCTTGCAGAAGGCCAATGATGGATGGCAACCTATTCAGAGTGGAATAATAAAAATAGCTTCTTTGAAGGCAAATCCTGGGATGGATAAACCCTGGAGAAATTGCAACAGGAATGTAACTGAAAAAAGACTCAGCCACTCTTATTAGCAAGGAAAATTAGACCTAAAATTAGGACAATATTTAAAATGTTCCTTTTAAAGTACATAAATAATGAAAACCACCTAACAAATGCCTATGTCACCATCATGATGCAACACTGCTGCTTACATGCACTGAATTTTTCTGTGAATGAGTTCGAATATTTTCTGCTGTTATTTTACTGTTGCCTATTATTTTAGTTAAGATATTTCATACTCAGTAGCAATGTTTTCCAAGTATCCACTATGGAGAAGTTTTAATGTCACTATGGAGTGTTATGCCTAACATCTTTAATTGGGGGTCAAGAATTAGAAGTGACAAAACACACACACATGAAAAATCTGCACACACTCAAAAAAGTAAAAATGTACTGCAGTCTCTGTTAAGTTAAAATTGAACACTTTACAAAATCCAAAGGTAATGCAACAGTTTTTAGAATCATTGAAGCAGAAATTCTTTTAATTTTAAAAATATATTAGAGAAAGGAAAGGATAATGAGAAAAAAAAAATTTTCCTGCTACAAGATCCATGCCATGATCAACACAAAAACGGGTATTTATAGGTTCTAAAAACATCCCTCTATTCTTTATGTCTATTCCTATAAACAAAAACAATTTTAATATATGAATTTTGAATAATATTCAAGAATATAACTCTATCACAAATGCAACCATTTTCTTTTCAAGTTTATCAAAATGTTAATATTACTTCCCTTTTATTTTTTTATTAGTCCATTATACTTATATACACGATTGAGATTTATTTTGACACATTCATAAATTCAGATAACAGTTTGTTCCATTTAAATCCTTAGTACTTCCTCTTTCTTTCCTGTCCTCACCTAGCCCTTTCCTCTTCTCTATTGGTATTCTTTCAGTTTATTTATTTATTTTTCATTGGTGCATTGTAGTTACAAATAAAATTGGAATTCATTATGATATACTTATAAATTCAAATAGCATAATTTGGTCAACTCTGTTCTCCAGTTCTTCCCCTTTCCCTCCTACTCTCCTACCCCTTTGGTCACTTGCTTCTACTCTACTTATCTCCCTTCTCTTTTCACAAATCCTCTTTTTATATATTTTTTCTAACTTCTTATGAGACAATACATTTTATCTTTGACTTTCTGAGTCTGGCTTGTTTCACCTAGTTTGATATTCTCTAGTTTCATTCATTTACCAGCAAATGTCATCACTGAATTCTTCTTTATAGATGAGTAACACTCCATTGTGTATATAATAGCACATTTTTTTCTTTTTTTCTTTTTACCCATTTGTCTGTTGATGGGTGCCTGCACTGGTTCCATAACTTGGTTATTGACAATTTTGCTGCTATAACCATAGGTACGCATGTGTCATTACAGTATGCTGATTTTAGTTTTTTGGGGGATAAATACCATGGAGTTTACTTCACTTTCAATGAATTAGATTGAAATTCATCTAATGTCACAGATTTTAAAGAATTCTTTAATTTTTTACTTCAGTTTTTTATTTGGTCTTATAAAACAAAATTAGTTATTAGCAAAATTCTAAACAACTATTTATTGTATGCTTCTGAATGTATATTCTGTATTGTATTTTACAGTTACAAATAATGTGGAAATGACTTATAAATAATGTAAAACCATGAATAATGGATACTTCATACTATTTTCTAAATAAAAAGCATCATTTCTAATGCATCCAATTTTAGTGGCAGTTTTTTGTATTCTGGGGGTTTTGTTTTCTTCTTGGTGTTAGTTCAAATACTAAGGTATTTAAACTCTATACAGTGCTGTATCTTTAAAGGTTCCGCAGTTTGCTTAGAAATATAAAGACTGTGATGCATAAATATAGAAGTAGTTTCCCTATAAATATACAGAAATGTAAAGAATATGATGTATTATTTGTGCCTTGATATGAAAGTTTTCAAGTTCCCTTAAACTGTAGAACTATTTCAATTTGATAATTAAACTTCAGTATGATTATTGTTATGATTAGTGCCCACTTTTCCTTTTAAACCTTGCCCCCACCTGTCTCCTTTGTTCTTTTTATATTATTTAATGAATATAGTTTCTTTAATCCTGAGAAAAAAATTCTATTAAAAATTATGTAAAATTTCTCATTGAAGGATAAAGTAAAATTTCCTGTCTTCTTAATAATTTTCATTGTTACAGCACCTATTTGCTATTTAAACATTCTCTTCAGTATTATATACGAAATTGAACAAAATGAGCTAAATGTACCTATATAACTTATTTCTTTTAAATACACTGCTCCATTTTTTGCTGTTTCTTTTCTTCTTTTCTATCGCCATTTCCCTTAGTCCCCTTTCTGTTAAGATACTTAATATTTTTAAAATAGACAAATGCTATATCTTTATGGGAACACTTGGTCGTAACTTGTGCTCAATTTGAGCACAGCATTGATCGGCTTAGGAAATGAATCGTTATATATACCTAATACCATAATCCTCAGAATACAAAATCGCATGTGTGTAAAGCAGGAAAAAACCCAAACATTTTCAAACATCTGTGGCTCTGAGTCAGCAACTGGCTTTGTCTCTGCTGTCACTCTATCCTCCACAGATCTCCATCTAGGAGTTTCTGGGAAAGCAAACTCCCTTTTATGTTTGACTTGAAATTCCAGCAGTCCTGAATCTGCAGTTGAGCTGGGAAGGAGAGAATTGACCCTTGTTTCATTCAGAAGCTATCTTTGGACAGCCCTGGGCCATGCATCTGAACCACATAATGACAACTCCTACCAGGCTGTAATTGAAGCCAGGGACTGAGTTAAGTAGGTGACACATTCAAAGCTCCTAGCCCTCTGTTTGAACCTGGAGCATATAAAAGAAGACAGGTGTCAGCAACTTGTCAAGGACATTCTTGGGTGTCAGTGTGTCCTGCATCAACGCCATGTCATTTTTATAACAAAACAGAATGAGACATAGTGAGACCATGGAAACAACTTACAACTTCTCTGTACTGTAAGGAAAAGAATTTGCCATGGTAGCTCCCTGCATCGGCTGGGCTATGGCACGCTAATATTTGATTGAACACTATTCTAGGTATTCTGGTGGAAATATTTCAGCTATTTTGTAAAAAGGGTTAACACTGACAATCAGTTCTTCTTATATTAAAAAGGGTCCCTTGATAATGTGGGTGGGTTTCACACAATCATTTGAAGCTAACAGGTTTCTTTGTGGAACATAAAAAACTGCCTTAAGACTGAAGTATCAGCACCTACCCAAACTCATCCATCTTGCCAACTCAACTTTCAGCCCTAACAGTCCCATAAGCTGATTTTTAAAATAAACCTCTTTGTTTTGTAATTATAGATGTTACTAGTTCTGTTTCTTTGGGGAACCGTCACTAACATCATATTATATTTACATAGTGCTTAATAAAAGTTGTTCTTCTTTGCCAGCAAATCTAGCTTTTTAATGACTCTGATAGGTAAAACATCACCTGGCTTGTTTTTAAAGTAGAAGGTAATCTTATTAAGGACCAGAGTCACAAAGTAGGACTGACACTTTTCTTCCAATTTGTGTTACTTATCTCTCATAATCCTAGGATTGAGCTATGTGCTTTGACAATAGTATATAATGATTCACATGATAATAGCAGGACTCATATGTTTTAATTTGCTTTCATTTATTTACAATCTTTTCTCTCTTTTACCTCACAATTCTTTAAGTTTGGTATCATAAGCTTTTGCCTTACTCCTTTTGGTATTCTATTTATATTTGATCTGTAGTTCTTAAATCATGTCTTTATTTTCAAAAAGCAAACAATTACTTTCATTTCATCTGTCCATTTGATAATGTTATACTACTCATTGGAAGGCCACACTAAGAAGGCCCCTTAGTCTGTGCTCCTGTGCAGTGTAAACCATGGATGTCTTTGCTATTTGCCAAGGGTGTATATGAGAAGGGGCAAAAGGGAGTACGGTACCTTTGGGCAACTCTAGCCCACACAGTGATGTTAGAAAAGTGCTTATCCCATCTCCATAAAGCTCCAATCCTAGATCAAATTACAGGCCTTTCAGATGTTTTCCATTTAAATGACATTATTGATCTAATCACCTAACTCAGGAAACATGGTCATCAGAACTCTTTTTTTTTTTTTTTTACTCTACTCTTTCATTTTTGCTGACCCTGAGGTTCGATAATTCTACTTCCTACACGTTTATTTTATTTGGCTTCTCCTCATATGCAGCCTTGAATACTCTGCAATCACAGCACTTAATAAATAAATTATTTTTTGACTCTTCTTGTAAACAATGAACTATTTAGAGCAGACATTCAGGTTTGTCTTTGCATGTCCAGTCGCTAAAACAGTATATGACGAAGAGCAAGTTATAAATCAATGCTTAGTAACCATGTGACTGTCCTTCATGAAGCCTTTCTCTTCCCCTCCAAAGTGAGGTGCTCCTTAGATCTCACCTCTCAGTGAGTTCTCCCTTCCTCCAAATGCTTTGTTAGAGATACTGCAGAACGTGTTTGGAACTATTTGTTGGCGTGATTCTTTCATACTATTACATGTTAAGTTCTTCAAGGAGATCAGAGCACAAATCACACCTCTACACTTCTATTTAGCACAGATTGTGATCCTTACTGACTCAAGAAAGGCTCAGATATAAGAAAACAAAACAAAAAAAAAAAGAAAAGAAAGAAAAAAGAAAAAACAAGAACTCTTGAGGAAAGGAAGAATTTGGAAAGTGCTGATGGTCTGGATTCCAGATGGTGTTCCAGGCACAGAGAATTAATATTGTGTTTTTCATGTGCACTTTTATATAGGTGTTCTGTGGAAGAGACAGATTAATTGTCATTATTTTAAGTATAATAACTTCTGTGGTCTCTGCTTAGTTTTTACTTCTAAGATCACACAGTGAAAGATAGATGAAAAACTTGAATGCATGTGGTGAGAATTCCAAAAGTGAGGGAATCAAGAAAATGGACTTGCTATGCTTACCTGCAGCACAGGGAGGGTACTGCCTCTATTTCCCCACCCAAAGCGAGGCACAAAAACCTCTGCCATTTCAAGATGTGATATAAAAGATCCTGGGTTCTCAGTGTAAAATGTTCTCAGTGTAACTGTCTGGAATGAAAATTCATGTTTCTAAGGGACAGACACGTTCCAGTGTTTCTAGATTTTACTACCAGAAACATCTCTAAATTCTGGGTGCCATTTTCCCTTGAAATAGAAAATCAGGTATACGGTATGAAGTGAAACTCCCTGGAATTCTTTTGCTCTGTAAGCAGGTGAAAATTAAACTCTCATGACTTACTTTTTTTTTTTTTTAATTGGCACTGGGGAGTGAATTCATGGATAGTCGACCACAGGGCCACATCCCCAGCCCTATTTTGTATTTTATTTAGAGACAGGGTCTCACTGAGTTACTTAGTGCCTTGTTGTTGCTGAGGCTGGTTTTGAACTTGTGATTCTCCTGTCTTAGCCTCCCAAGCTGCTGAGATTACAAGCGTGCACCAACATGCCAGTCTTATGGCTTAGTCTTAATGAAGGGTCTCATGCTTTCAGAAAATTTTATTCATAAATTTACAACTCTTCAGAAACAAACAAAATTTCTCTACAGTGTAATGTGGCTATAATCTTTCAAGACCCAGTCACCCGAATAAAGTGTGTTTTTAGGAACCATAACTGAATATAGGGGCATTTACTCACAAAGTGTTGGAACTGTAAGGTCTGTGGGGTAAATTGTACCAGAACAGGAATTTCTGCAGCGGAGAGGTACTTCTCAGAAATCTTCCAAATGCAGCTTAAATAATGATATTATAGCAAAAAGAAGCAACCACATTATGTGAATAAAGGGAAATAATTCTAATATCATAATATTATAAAGTTTGTACTGTAATACATACTCCTAAAAATTCGTTCTCACAGGTGAGGAATCTTACATAAAGGCATTAGTAAATCAAATCTAGTGTTGCATGAAAATAATGATATCTGATTACTTGAAAACTTTTATTCCAGTAATGAACACATGGCAGTCTGATAATTAAAAGCATATAATTAAGTGCAACAATAACTCAGAGTTGAAAGGGAGTTCCATTACTGCTATGAATAATGAATCAATTATAAATTTTCTGTAATGAAAAACTAAAAATAACATTGGTACAAAAAACGGAAGGCAGGTCTCTGGGATTTATTGGAAAATTTAGAAAAATATATGTGCTTATGTGTCTATACGTTTGCATGCAGTTCATATAAATATAAAGTTTTTACTTGGTAAGAAAAATATGAATTAGTTAATAGATAGCACAGGGTAATTAACTCTTTGAAGAAATTGAAGTAAAAATATCAGAATAGATTATGTGTGATGAAATTCTAGGTGGATTAAAGAATTAAATATAAAATCATTTAAATTCTTTAAAAAAAGCAAGTTAGGAGTTAATATTTATTTACTTGGGTTGAGGAAATATTTTACCAATAAGGCATCAAAGATCAAAGATGTAAAACAAAACAAAAGAAAAATATTATTAATTCTGGCCAAGGATAAGTTGAGAAGTATAATAGGGAAACATGAGAAAAGAATATTAAGTGGCCATATTCTTATAATGGACAGATACATCAAATTAAAAAAAGGAAACACAGTAACAGAAAAAAATGAAAACAACATAAGCATACTTTTCAGAAGTAATATAAATTAAACTGATTCATAGAGCATATGGAAACAAAATTAATATGCTTATCTTCTAACATACTTTCCCTAATATTATAGGAAATCCTTTGCAATTATATCAAATCTCTCCACTTTTGTAGTCCTTTGGAAACAGACACTTTCTGGTACTGTTGATGAAAATGCATATAGAAACAAATTTTCTGCAGGGTAATTTTCTACATGCATAGCAAAAGTTTGAAATATTTGCATGCATTAATTCCACATGTAGAGAATCATCTTCTATGTATAACCAAAGATTTCAAGAGATGCATATAAAATATCTGGTAATAAATCTGTGGTGAAATTTTCATATGTAGTGCAATATCTTGAAACTATTGACAGTTCTGTGGTTAAGGAAAGTTGCTTTCATTAAAAAGAGAATTTAAAATAAATCTGGCTGCAAACTATGGATATAATCTTAAACTAAAAAAATATTTTGAAAAGAAACAAAATGTGATATTTGTGGATGGTAGATAAGTGTTTATTACATTTTCTTATCTCTCTTCCTCTACTTTGCCCTCCCCCTTCCTCTCTTCTTCCCTCCCTTCCTTTATTTCTTCCTTCCATTCTTCCTTCCTTGCTGGCTCCCCCTCTCTTTCTCTCCTCTTTCTTTTCTCCCTTCCTTTCTTTCTGTCTCATATTTTACTTTGCCAAATTTTTTACTATATGTTAATTTTTCACAATTGAAAATTTAAAAAATTTAAATTAAAAATTATTTAAAGAACACTTTTTAAATTCAATTCATCTTAAAATATTACTGGGGTAATGATAATTATGGGGCATTTAAAATAATGATCAATTTTTTTAAGAGACAGAGAGAAGTGAGAGAGAGAGAGAGAGAGAGAGAATTTTTTAATATTTATTTTTCAGTTTTCGGTGGACACACATCTTTATTTTATTTTTATGTGGTTCTGAGGATCAAACACAGCACCCTGCACATGCCAGGCAAGCATGTTACCGCTTGAGCCACATCCGCAGCCTAAATGATTAATTTTTAAGTAAGCTTCTTTCTGTATCAGCAACCATGCACTAAAAACTTTCCAATATATGTAAAAATGAATTAGTGAAACTCTCTAGTTATTACTTTTCTATTCCTTGAGGTCTACATTTTTTTTATATTTATTCACAGTGGAAAATTTATTTGTGAACTGAGCCTTCACATGCATGACATAACGTAGTTCATAACGTAAGAACACGTCTCAAAGTTTGGGACATTATAATATATGTGTATATATAAAACATATATTCATAATTGTATATTCATATATACATGTATATATATATATATAACATGTCATAGCCTATGCAAACACATATAAATATGTATCTATATAGAGAATGAGTGTGTGAAAATGCACAGACACACACAAGATTTATTTTATTTTATTTTATTTTGGGGTACCAAGAATTGAACTCAGGGGCACTTGACCACTGAACCACATCCCCATCCCTGTTTTATATTTTATTTAGAGACAGAGTCTCGGTTGCTAAGAGCCTCACTTTTGCTGAGTCTGGCTTTGAACTTTCAATACTCCTGCCTCAGCCTCCCAAGCCGTGGGGATTACAGGCATGCACCACTGTGCCCGACTCACACAAGACTTCTTTAACTTACTGTCTCAAAGAATCACTTGTGAATATGCACACATTAGGAATGCATAGGGGAATTGCATTGGATTTGTGCTAATCTGATAAATTAACTTAATTGTAATTAAATGTTTATAGTAAAAAGTTTTAGGCTTCCAAATACTTCCTCAATCCCTGGAACTTTACTTGGTTAACAACCATACTCTGAAGATTTAGAAAAATAAATTTCAATGTCTGGGGACATGAATAGAGTT
Organism: Spermophilus citellus; assembly: GCF_964194105.1. Taxonomy (NCBI): domain Eukaryota; kingdom Metazoa; phylum Chordata; class Mammalia; order Rodentia; family Sciuridae; genus Spermophilus; species Spermophilus citellus. Next base: position 45,221,977 of record NC_138189.1, read on the forward strand.
TACAGAAATAAACAAAATAAAACTTAGAGTTTACAACTAAAAATAGATATGAAAGAGTATTCTTTGCTTTCACACCTTCATTCCTTGTTTGTGTGTATTCTTGGTATTTTCTTTCTTATTCTTAAACTCTTTCTGTAAATCAGGGCTACAGAACAGTTTTTATAAATCATTTTATTTTTTTCCAAAATGGGATTTATATTAATTTACGAGTTTAAGTGAAAACATCTTTGAATAGCAAACCCAACTGTAAAGTAACAACTTCATTTTTTCCATTCTTGATGACTTTCTCCATTCATGAAAAATATTCATATCATTCTCTAATATTACATATTGTAGTGTAGTATTATATACAGCATAATATATATCTTGCATATCATTTACCTCTTGCATGTGGCTTCAGATGTGGAATATTAGAAATGTTGGCAACCCTGAACCCATTTTTATGGCATCTTTGAGACAGATACACACACCTGCCCGAACATCTAATGGAACAGTAAAGCTGAAATACTGAACATGTGAACAAGAGCTCAAAGCTGTCTTCCTGATCTTAGAACCACCTTCACAGCCTTGTTATATATACAAAATCTTCAAGATGAAATAAGTTGCTGAATCTACAGCTTGTTTTTCAAATTAAAGCTTGAATGCAACCTATTATGTTGTTATGTGCATGTAGAGTCTTATATAAAGTCATGGAAAGTTCATAGGTTTTAGAGCATAAACACAATATGAAATTATTTGTCTTTTCTTCAGTCACCCTTGACATATCAAAATATAATTAAATTAAAGGAAACATTTATTTGAGATTCACACATTTTTGACATAATTTCAAATATTGAAACATTGTTTCTCAGACCTTTCTACTGATAAGTCTTTACCAATAAAAATAGTGAACTGGGAATAAGTGCAGAGGTGCAAAAGGCATTTACATGTAATTTTGCTTTCAACTCCACAGGAGTGGTATTTGCTTTTGCTAAGGCACTAGCCATATTATCTATCACAGTTTTTGAAGGCATTTTGAAGATGTATTTCTTGACAATAGCCTGACAACCATATGCTACATTTTACTTCCTTGCTCTTTCCCCCATAAACACAGTCAAAATCAGGGACACTTGCATTCCCTACTACCAAAGAAAAAGACTATTCTGATTTTGCAGATGAAGACAACATAACTAAAAATACAGTTTTTTTTAAATTGTAATATGTGTAGCAAGTAATAAGGTGGGGGGAATGAAAAAATATATATCTTCTGCAATTCCAGCCAGGTACTCATTTCCATGCAACACAGACAAAACAGATTCCACAGGACTGAAGGCTGACTGGAGAACAATTGAGCTGGAACTCAGGATTCCAATAAAACAGCAACTACAGTTGACAGGAAGAAGCGGGGAAAATGTGTTAAGCAGATGCCCAAAAAATCAATTCCATTGAATGGGTTATTGGAATTGTTTGATAGGTCTTGAGTCCAATTTTTTCTTCTGCAAAGGCAGGTTTTAAATCAGCTCTGCTTCTTGTTTAGATCCACTTGTATGCAAGTACCAAGAGTTCACAGTGCCAATTCCAAAATATCAACCTTAGTCAAAACTTTGAAAGAAAATTCACACTCATATTATTTATTCATTTATGTACTTACTCTCCAAAGTGTATTTGTTAATCATTTAAGATATGCTAAACATAGTATTACGTCCTGGAACTAGGGCTGTGAAAAAGAGTAAGTTCTTGTGTTCTTGGAGCTTTTTTCATGTATATGTTTGTGTTAATGTGTATATGTTTGCCCATGTACACAAATATTCTCGGTTTATTAAAGGTGGAAGAAGATCATGACAAATATTCAATTTTGAATTGAAAAGGGAAGAATTTTTGATGACCGTTTCCAAGTATTTTCAAATATGAAAATATTTTATCAAGTGTATGCCATGATTACTGATAGGTTATAGAATAATTTCTACAGCAATGTGTGTTAAAGTAGTAAGTAGAAAGAATGACAAAAGTAGGTTAAAGCTACTTTGGAAGAAGGAGAACTGTTATAGAAGTAAAAAGGAGATTTTAAATTTAAGTGACAAACTTCTCTTGTCAAGCTTCAGATTGTGTCAAGAGTATTTGATGCTATTTTTCCAGAATCGTTTAACCATCAAGAACTATGTAGATATAGGTAGGCATTAACACAAAAGGTTTCTACTAGATAGTTCATTTCCATCTAATTCCTAAAATGGACTGATATGCTCTATAATTCCCTGATAATTTGCTCTTGTGGAAACAAAGATATGAAAATTTTTCAAGAAAGAAAGTGAAGATTTTATATTCCAGAAAGCCAAATCAGACGGCACTAAGTCAAAGCCACTAGACTTAATACTTAATTCTATTCTCAATGAGCTCTAGAAGAAATTTTCATAAATCATGAAATATTTTCTGCAAAACAAAATCTGTTCTTCTACCTCTCTTTCTTATAAGTATCTCATATTTATTTCAATAACTATTGCCTTAATGGTACCTAATAGGAATTAAAAATGATCATCTACTGAATGGAAAGATGATCTTATAGGGAAGCAAAAAAAAAGGATTAGACTGAATGAAAAATACTAGGAGGAATGAAAGCAGTGTATAATTTCTAGCCCAAAATAGTTAATAAAGGTCTCATTAACTGAAAACCATACATAGATCCACAGCTCTTAGAGGTTACCTTGAGTGGAACAGAGGTTATTTTGAGGACTGGGAAAACATGGCAATGAACATGGTCAGAGGGAGAAGAGCAAATGAAGAGGAATCAGGAGAGATATCTGGTGAGAGAAAGCAGGAAAGAATCAAATAGAGGGCACAGATACAAGTGGAGAAAATCTGAAGAGAATAGTCACTCTCATTCTTATGCCAAGTATCATATTGCGTATAAAGAAGTAAGAAATCCAGATTTTCCAAAAGGTTGCTTAATATTTTTAACATTATTTTTTTAGTCACACAACAGACTTAGTTTCAAAGTAATCAAGCTAATCAAACTTCAGAGCCATGTACTGAGGGAGATGGGTAAATTTCTCTTAAGGGAAATTTTAACGACAAGACAAATAGCCATCTGATAGACTCCATTTATTTCAATTGCTTCTGCACTGTTGGAAAAGGTGACTTTGAGATTGCTTCCAGGCCTACATTTTTATGATTCAATGATTCATTTAAACCATCAGTGCTAACCATAGAATAATAATTCAAGCAAATCATAAAATTTTGGTCCCCAGGTTGTAATCAATTTATGTTGGGGTCTAATGTTTCAAACAAATAGCTTTTATTATAATTATGAGCATGCACGTTATAAAACTAGACTCTGCTTATATTTTATTTGAACCCAAATATTACATTATCAAGTTCCCAACCAGTGAAACTACATGTGATTTTTTATCATTTGCTTGCCTTGTCAGAGCATTCAAGTTAATGTATGTCATTTTTGAATTAGTATTGCTATTATATGTTAAAATGTTAGTAATGAAACTATAGTACAAGACATTAGTTGACATGGTTATTTCAATTTCATGCAAAACTTGTTGTGTCTAGGACTTATTGACAGTTTCTTTCCTTCTTTAAATGTTTAAGCAATGATAAAAATTTATTTAAATAGAAGCTGTACTAATTTCTGATATTTTTAGAAACTGCATATGTCATGAATTTATCTTTGCTATTACTTTTCAAGAATGAAAAAAATAATTACCTCTATCATTTTATAATACCTTTTTAAATAGTCGATGGAACAAGCTAATGTTAAGGTCCATTATTCTCCAATTACTTTAGGTCAACTGATCCAATAAACTATAAGTGCAAAGCACTTCATAGCATGTCTTATTTTCTAACAACCCAAATTTACAATAACCTACTCATTGGAAGTGACTTTCAGCATAGATTTGAAAAAAGGAATTCAATATTTGTCAGTATATCTTATGTAAATGTTTTAAAAAATCATATAGTTTAGGATTATCCAAGTATTTTCAATGCTTTTTGTTTTCTTTCACTAATTTATGCAAAAATATTAGTGCCCCAAATCTGTAAATTTTTCACAAGTTTTACAGCATAATATTCCATGTGGAAGACAAAGACAAAGGATATAATTAAATGGCACATTCTAAGTCTTTGTGTCCAATGGAAAGTTTCCCTGACTGACCTCTTTCCTACCTTGCCATTCTGATGGCTGAAGTTCTGTCCCTCTCTGATGTGCCTCCCAAGCCAGCATCATTTGCATACTGGGGGAATGTCAGTCTCAAAAATCTAGGGTTTCCTGTGTTTTGCTAACAGCTTTTTGCTAACAGTTCTCATGGGTAAGGTTTGTTAAAAATATTTTAATGATAAAATTAATGCACAATGTTTTTGAAAAGTGAAAAACAAGGAAAAGATAAGAACTAAAAAGTAAAAGACAAAAAAAGATTAATAGGATCGTCTATTGTCCTAGTGAATTTCTCTGAAGTCATTTTTTTAAAATTTCTGTTTTAATTATTCTGAAAGTTAAAACCATAACACTAGCAATAGTTATAATAATAATAATTATTATTATTATTGTGCTGCAATCAGTTTTAGACAGTGCATCAAAATAAAGCATAAGCTCTGTATAGAATATAGAAGATGTCAGAAATATATCGAATTGTACTATGATTCCTAAATATGAAAAATAAAAGGAAAAAATGGCATAAGACCATAGCTTCCCTCCTAACAAGAATAAATTGGAAAATGTATAAAATTATAACTATTTTAAGGCTTCAGTGAACTAAGTTCACCCAGAAATTTAATAAGAAAAACTATAAGAAACATTTCCTAGAAGAGGCAGGACACTTACCATACAACTTTTGCCCACTAAAAGGAAAAAAAAAATTAATAATCTGCTGAAGTTTTAATGAATTATTAAACCCTGAGGGTTAACTAGACTCCTGGTTTCAATTCCTTGTGAACCACATAAACAAAGGAAATCTGTATCTAGGATTCATTATTTTCCATAAGCTTTGCTTTAATGCTCAGAGGACATTTTGAGGTAGTTGAGGAAAGAGAAAACACAGCCTAGGAATCATGGACACATGCATTCTTTGTAAGGCTGAAGAAAGCACTGTGTTATTCTTTCTACTCTAGGATATACTCCAAAATACAGCATGAAGCTGTTGTAAAAGTAAAAAAGCTAAACCAAAAAAAAAAAAATGTTCTTAGATATCCAAGCATTCTGAGCCTATTGAATCTTAATGTGGAACAAGAAATCTGAGAAAATATTTTCATGTGTTAATTCTTATCTTGAATACCATAAAGCAGGAGTATATCACAGTTCAATGGGCAGGAACACTAAAGGAGCACGTCTCTAAGAATTGGAGAACCTGTTTAAATTTATGCCAAAATAAAGGGAATGAGGGAGAGAGAGAGGGAGAAAGAGAGAGAGGGAGAAAAAGAGAGAGAGAGAGAGAGAGAGAGAGAGATAACAAGAGTATGTTTTGGTTTGAATAGTTGGTGTCCACAAAAACTTATGTGTGAGATAACATAAGAGTGCTCAGAGGTGAAATGATCAGATTATTAGAACTGTGAGCTAATCAGTGGATTAATCACTGTGAATGGATTAACTGAGTGACAACTATAGGTAGGTGGGAAGTGGCTAGAGAAAGTAGGTCACTGGGTGCCTGTCATTGGGATGGAAATATATTTATTTATTTAATTTAGTGTGGGCACATATATTTTTTTTTTCTTTTCCTAGTGCTGAGATTATACCCAGGAGCCACATCCCAGCCATTTTTGTTTGTTATTTTGGGACAGGGCCTCACCAAGTTGCTCAGAGCCTTGCTAAATAGCAGAGCCTAGCATTGAACTCGAGATTCTCTTGCCTCAGCCTCCAGAAATACCAGGATTACATTTTATTTGAAAACATTTCAATGAACTGGTCATGATATACATCTTAAATCCCAGTTTTTGGAAGGCTGAAGCAGGAGGATTGTAAGTTCACAACCTTCAGCAACTTAGACCCTATCTCAAAATAAAAAGAAATGGGAATGTTCTTCAGTGGTATGGTGTCCCTGGGTTCAATTCCCAGTAACAACAACAACAACAAAAAAGTAAAACACAAAACAAAACAAACAAAAACAGAAGATGAAACTAGTCAATGCTATTTATTCTAAAAGAAAAATAAAGTTTTTCTTTTTGAATTGTTGGATAAAATATAACAAAGAATTTGAGATTAGCTTGACAATATCAAACTGCTTAATATATGTATGAATGGAGTCCAGAAGGAAAATCTAAAAAGAGTAGGACAATGGAGTATTCAGAATTGAGATTCCATTATAAATAATAGGTGACATTCCTATCCAACAAATTCAGAAAAAAATACAGGTAAATAAGAGGAAAACACAAAATCAATGTGTTGAATAATAGCTATATAGAGAAAACCTTAAAATCATACCAAGATAAAGAAATAGAATTATGAATGACTTTTCATCAGAAATAATAAATACCAGAAGATAATTGACTTCTAGCATCAAAGTTTATCAACCTAGAATATTAAATCAACTAATATATTCTCCAAAAATAAATGTAGAAATAAGATATATTTAAGCAGACACAAAATTAATTAATTTTTTCTCAAACAATAAAATCTATTTACATTTTATTGAACTATATATTGATAAATGTGACCTTATAAAAATCTTTAAAATTACAAAATTATCACAAACAAAACCACAAAGTTATGCAGAGTAAAGGCAAAATACAATGATTGAAAAAGAGGTTTAAAACACAAAAATCTGAAAAAGGGATTTGTATGATGTGGATAAATTTCCACTTAATTGAACTTGGCAATTTGCATATATAACAACCAAGAAACCTTTAACTTTTCTTCAGAATAAATCAAGATTCTTCATAGTCATTTTGATCATTAGTATAATTTGGTTTCCTATAGTTACTGTTTATAAAGGTGTTCTTATTTTTTCTTCACCAAATGTCTTGCTCATGTTTAATTCTGAATTAAACTACTACTGCTACACCATCAGTAGCACCTCAGTTCTCCAAAGTACTCAATTTTACAAATGATTGTTTGAAATCCCACTTCTCCCCCAAAATGTAGCTTCGATAATTTCAAGTACCCCTAATTGAATTTAATTCTCCAAATACTTATTTGATTGAACAAAATTTTAAAAATTTGTATGAAATTTGTTATCTAATTTCTCTCCTATCTATGTATTATAAACAGCATATACCACAGCACAGGAGACATATAAAACAACACAATTTTTCCTCTGGAAAAACCCAATCTTTAAAAAAATTCTGTTAGCCCTACAATCTATATTCCTAGCTGGAAGATAACAAACATATACAATTAATGGCTGTAACTAATCTGTAAATTAAATATATAGAAAAGATGGAAAGAAGTAGCAGAACACATATTTTCTTTCATCTCAACCACAATATAACACACTAATTTTTTTAATGAGTTAGCTAACATTTTGAACAAATTTAATCTTTTTGATTTTGGTAATCATAGAGGAATTCTACAAATATCTCTCTTTTTTAATGTTGATAACATTTCTGTGAGTTTTTAAAAATATGATAAATAATTTGATTTTAAAGATGAAGATAGTTTATGGTAAATAATACCTTAATCTTATCCAGTAAAAAGATAGACAATAATTTCTACTAGAAATTAATTTTGTAGATAAAGTTATATACGCATATGAGAGAGAATATAAAAATAAAAAAGAAAATGTTTATAATACATAAAATATATAAGAATATAGCTAAGCGTGAGGCAATTGGAAGGACTATATTAATATCAGAAAAAAATAGACTTCAGAACAAAATGTATTTCAGGATAAAAGAAGAAATTTCATAATGAAAAGAGTATAATCCATCAAGAATGTAAAACATGGTAAATATTTATAAGAACTTGAATAAAGCATCAAAACACACAAAGCAAAAACTGATAGAATATAAGTAATAAATTGACAAATGTGAAAAATTTTGCTTACCTCTTTCAGTAAAGTTCTATACTATATATAGAATCCTTAACAAAAGTAACCACCAAATCAAGTATTCTAGCCATCACTTTGAAAATTTTTTATATATTCCAGCTGGGGTTGTGGTGTGTAAGGCCCTGGGTTCAATCCAAATATATGCATGCCCTAATCCCTAAAATCTGTAAAAATAATAATATGAACCATAAGCTAGAAAAAACATTTTGATTATTTCTTTTCAGTCTAATTTCAAGAACAGCATATTCTCAGTTGAGAGTTGAGAGTAATAGTAGACCAGGATTTCCAAAAGATTTTGCAGGATAAAATTAGTCCATCAATATCAATTGTACTTATACTAACAAACAATTGGAAAATTAAATTGAAGAATTATTACTTTTACAATACCATCAATATTTAGGACTAAATACTTTTAAATAAATTAAACAAAAGCTAATAAGTTTGTACAACAATATATTGAAGAAAAATTATATAGTACATAATTAATTTAGAGATATATAATGTTCTTGAATTAGTAGACACAATACTGTTAACATGTCCATTTTTTGGTACATTTAATTATAGATTCACTGAAATCTCAAATGAAGCTTCAACACATTTTTAAAAGAAACTGGTAAAATTATTCAGAATTGTATATGAATATGCAAGTGTTTCAAAATACATAAATTATATCCATAAAATAGATTTGTTGAAATTCACCAAAATTAAAAATACTTTTTCTTTGACATTATATATTAATAAATAATAATAACAAAAAACACATAAAAGCCACAGACCAGAAAATTATTTGCACTACACATATCAGATGAAAAAATTTTATAAAGAACATACAAAACATCATTAGAACTCAAAATGAGATGACAAACACATAATAGAAAATAAGCAAATGAATTTTAAAGATATTTCAATGAAATTTCAAATGATCAATGAAAACACAAAAAGGTAAGAACATTATTAATCAGTAGAAAAATATAAGAAGTAATAAAGCCTTCCAAGACCTTTATCCTAGCCAAATGTGAAAGTTATCTGGTTTCTCACTTGTATTGTTTTAAGTAATTAAGTGTATGGTAAGTAGTTATAGTTGAACACCAAATCAAGTGCAAACATTCCCCCTAGCACAACTAAACACAAAAACTTTGACAATACTAAGTGTTGAAAAAGATGTGAAGTAACTAGAACTCTTGTTATTGTCATGAGAAGTCCAAAATGTCCAACAGTTCTTACATATTTAAATATGAACTTATGTTATGAACCAATCATACTACACCTTGAAGTTTACCCCAAAGAAATAAAAATATCCATGACAAATCATTGATACATAGTAATAGTAATTTTAGTAATGACTCAAATGTCCATCAAGATGAAATTTGATGAATAAATTATGGTATATCCAGTTATATAATACTATTGATTCATGCACACACAAAAAATGAAGAAATCTCACAAATGTTATATGGAGGAAAAGAATTTGACACTAAAGATTATATTTTGTATGATTCCATTTTTGTAAATCTCTAGGAAAGTAAAGTCTAATGTATAGTGACAGAGAACACATCAGTAGTTACCTAAAACAGAAGTATAAAATTAAAATTGAATGGAAAATAATTATAGAAATATTCTCTGTCCTGACTTTGCTTATGTACAGGTGTATACAACAAACTGTACCCTTAAAATGCAGACATTTCTTCTGTGTAAATTATTTCTTAATGATTTGATTTAAGATAAATAACTTTTAGTCATTCTAGTTAATCTTTATTTTGTTAAGTCTGAATTCAGAGCATATTTTAAAATAACCATCACTTAATATCATTAAGCATCAATAATAACCAATTGCATTCTGAAATAATTTTGCCTTAATATTTGACACATTTCTTAAGAATTCTGTATTGTCATCCCCAGGAATTGATTGTCTCTGAAACTTTTACATATTGGTCCATCTCCTATAACCTCAGCCCCAAAAATGAAACTGGTCTTTGTTCTTTCATTTCTTCCAGGAAAAAAAAAAACATCTCTAGATGTTCTTATCACCCCTTTAGCTAGATCGTGAGCTTGAAGTATTCCTGACCTATGTCTTTCCTTCACATCTTCCATTAAAATGTCTCCACAAGTGCTGTGCATTCTATCTTGAAATTATATATGTATATGTATATACACACATACATACACATATTTACATATAGTTTGTTTCTTTTTTTTTATCATACTTGTACATAGGGTAATAATGTCTTATTCCACCATCTTTTCCATCCCCACAGCCCCACCCTTCCCCTCCATTACCTCTGCACAATCCAAAGTTCCTTCATTCTTCCCTATCCCCACCCTCCAAGATGGATCAGTCTTAGCTTATCAGAGAAAACATTTGCCTTTTGGTTTTGGGGGATTGGCTTATTTCACCTAGCATGATATTCTCTAGTTCCACCCATTTACCTGCAAATACCATAATTTCATTCTTAGTCATCTCCTACTGCCCACCTCAGGCCAACATCAGCCTTCACTAAGACTATGTTAGCAGCAGATGGACTCAGCTCCAACTCCTGTTATCAAAACAACATAATGATATTTTAGCAATTGTTTATAAAACTTTTCATATGCCTACTAGAACTTTTAATGAATTTGACCTCTCTCACTTTTATTTTGGCTACCTTGCCAACCACTTATTCTGATCAATCAACACTATTTGTTTTATTATTCTTGAAATGTGTTATGCACAGAATTCCCTAGGGATCTGGCACCTTCTCTACCACTACCTGGAATGCTTTTTCTTCAGATTTATGAGGGTGTGTCCTTGCTTAATTTAGATTGTTTATCATGTCGCATCAGCTCAGAAAATGTTTCCAACAACTCAATCTATAAAATCTCTAACTAAAATTTTCTCTTTATATTGTTTTTTGTTGTTGTAATATCCAGAATGTATAGCACATCAATGTATTTTTAACTATTTATTTTTATTTTTTTTAACCCGAACACAGGAATTTTAGTTGTGTTATTCATATTTCTAAGTTCTCAAAGAAATGTTTGGCACAAACTGGACAATAAATACATATTTATTGACAAAAATGAATGAATTAATAAAATGATAATTATTGTTCTTCTCTGATAATATTCTTCATATTATTTTCTATTTAAGATCATTTGACCATTTCTGATTTTTCCTAAATTCATGTGGATATTACCTAACTATCTAGAAGGATGAAAACACACATTACTGAAGGTGGGTTTTTAATATGAAATATAAACTTTTCTATATTTGTTATAATAGGCTAAAAAAGAGTAAATACAGAAGAGTTCTAAGGTAATGTAAGTATCCTTTATGATACTATATATGATCCCATACTATACTGTACAAGGATACCTGTCATTATACTTTTTTCAAAAAAACATAGACAGTGCAAGGGTAGTGGTATAAGCCTGTAATCACAATGGCTCCAGAGGCAGAAGGATCATGGTTTCAAAGACAGACATAACTCAGTGAGATTCTGGATCTAAATAAAATACAAAAAGGGATGGGGATGTGGCTCAGTGTTTAAAAGCCCCTGTGTCCAATCCCCAGTACAAAAAAATAAAATAAAAATAAAAACAAAAACATAGAATGTACAATTTCAATAGTGAAGGCTGATAAAAAATATGGAGTTTGGAAAGTAATGATTTGACAGTGTATGTTCATTGATTGTTACAAATTTTCCACTCTACTATAAGATGTTGATAACAGAGAATATATGCATAGATCATGGCAAGAGTTGTAGGAAAATTTGTTTCTGAAACCTGTTGCTACCTCTTTAAAAATAAAGTGTGTATAAGAGGAACAGATTTTTTTATTTCACTTAGGAATTTAGTTGACATAACAAAACTTTGGGATATATTTTAAATTATTTTTAAACATTCTGTGGAGTATAACATTTTATGGTAATCATTTGGGTTGTTGGAAGTGAGAAAATTTTTATTTGGTCTAATATTTAATGTGATTTATTTAACCACTTTATTATAGAAGATTTTAAATTACCACAGAGATATGCTCATAAAAATCATTTAAATGGAAACTTTAATTTGTAATTCTTGCATCCAATCTGTGCATTATTCCCCATTCATTTTTCCTTAGTGATCAAAAGTCATTATTTTTTTAACCAAAAGTAAAATGCACATTAGACAATCAAATATTAGCATCTGCAAATGGATCAAACAATATTTATTTTTTTTTGTTATTAACTCTTGTGCTATCGGTGCCCTATTAAGGAATTTGGAGCCCGACCCCAAAATATGTAGATCGGAGCCAACTTTTTCTTCTATCAGACGCAGAGTTCAAAACATTAGAAAAACTAGGGATAACAGGAACTTACCTTGACATTGTAAAAGCTATCTATGATAAGCCTCAGGCTAGCATCATTCTGAATGGACAAAAGTTGAAGGCATTCCCTCTAAAATCCGGAACAAGACAGGGATGCCCTCTATCACCACGTCTATTCAATATAGTTCTCGAAACACTGGCCAGAGCAATTAGACAGACGAAAGAAATTAAAGGCATAAAAATTGGAAAAGAAGAACTTAAATTATCACTATTTGCAGATGACATGATTCTATACCTAGAAGACCCAAAAGGGTCTACAAAGAAACGACTAGAACTAATAAATGAATTCAGCAAAGTGGCAGGATATAAAATCAACACGCATAAATCAAAGGCATTTCTGTATATCAGCGACAAAACTTCTGAAATGGAAATGAGGAAAAACACTCCATTCACAATATCCTCAAAAAAAAAATAAAATACTTGGGAATCAACCTAACAAAAGAGGTGAAAGATTTATACAACGAAAACTACAGAACCCTAAAGAGAGAAGTAGAAGAAGATCTTAGAAGATGGAAAAATATACCCTGTTTATGGATAGGCAGAACTAACATCATCAAAATGGCGATATTACCAAAAGTTCTCTATAGGTTTTATGCAATGCCAATCAAAATCCCAACGGCATTTCTTGTAGAAATAGATAAAGCAATCATGAAATTCATATGGAAAAATAAAAGACCCAGAATAGCAAAAGCAATTCTAGACAGGAAGTGTGAATCAGGCGGTATAGCGATACCAGATTTCAAACTATATTACAGGGCAATAGTGACAAAAACAGCATGGTACTGGTACCAAAACAGGCGGGTGGACCAATGGTATAAAATAGAGGACACAGAGACTAATCCACAAAGTTACAACTATCTTATATTTGATAAAGGGGCTATAAGCATGCAATGGAGGAAGGATAGCATCTTCAACAAATGGTGCTGGGAAAATTGGAAATCCATATGCAACAAAATGAAACTGAATCCCTTTCTCTCGCCATGCACAAAAGTTAACTCAAAATGGATCAAGGAGCTTGACATCAAATCAGAAACTCTGCGTCTGATAGAAGAAAAAGTTGGCTCCGATCTACAGATTGTGGGGTCGGGCTCCAAATTCCTTAATAGGACACCCATAGCACAAGCGTTAACAACTAGAATCAACAAATGGGACTTAATTACACTTAAAAGTTTTTTCTCAGCAAAAGAAACAATAAGAGAGGTAAATAGGGAGCCTACATCCTGGGAACAAATTTTTACGCCTCACACTTCAGATAGAGCCCTAATATCCAGAGTATACAAAGAACTCAAAAAATTAGACAATAAGATAACAAATAACCCAATCAACAAATGGGCCAAGGACCTGAACAGACACTTCTCAGAGGAGGATATACAATCAACCAACAAGTACATGAAAAAATGCTCTCCATCTCTAGCAGTCAGAGAAATGCAAATCAAAACCACCCTAAGATACCATCTCACTCCAGTAAGATTGGCAGCCACTATGAAGTCAAACAACAACAAGTGCTGGCGAGGATGTGGAGAAAAGGGTACACTTGTACATTGCTGGTGGGACTGCAAATTGGTGCGGCCAATTTGGAAAGCAGTTTGGAGATTCCTGGGAAAGCTGGGAATGGAACCACCATTTGACCCAGCTATTGCCTTTCTCGGACTATTCCCTGAAGACCTTAAAAGAGCATGCTACAGGGATACTGCCACATCGATGTTCATAGCAGCACAATTCACAATAGCTAGACGGTGGAACCAATCCAGATGCCCTTCAATAGATGAATGGATAAAAAAAATGAGGCATCTATACACAATGGAGTACTATGCAGCAATAAAAAATGACAAAATCATAGAATTTGCAGGGAAATGGATGGCACTAGAGCAGATTATGCTTAGTGAAGCTAGCCAATCCCTAAAAAACAAATACCAAATGTCGTCTTTGATATAATGAGAGCAACTATGAACAGAGTAGGGAGGAAGAGCAGGAAGAAAAGATTAACTTTATACAGAGACATGAGGTGGGAGGAAAAGGGAGAGAAAAGGGAAATTGCATGGAAATGGAGGGAGACCCTCATTGCTATACAAAATTACATATAAGAGGTTGTGAGGGGAATGGGAAAATAAACAAGGAGAGAAATGAATTACAGTAGATGGGGTAGAGAGAGAAGTTGGGAGGGGAGGGGAGGGGGGATAGTAGGGGATAGGAATAGGTAGCAGAATACAACAATTACTAATAGGGCATTATGTAAAATTGTGGATGTGTAACCGACGTGATTCTGCAATCTGCATTTGGGGTAAAATTGGGGGTTCATAACCCACTTCAATCTAAGGTATGAAATATGATATGTCAAGAGCTTTGTAATGTTGTGAACAACCAATAAAAATTTTAAAAAAAAGTTTTCTATTTTTTGAATAAAAGAAAGTTAATGACTATATATAGTTTTTCACTTAATCCCCTCCAAGAGGATTCATTTTTTTTTCAAAGAGAGAGAGAGAGAGAGAGAGAGAGATAATTTTTTAATATTTATTTTTTAGTTTTCAGTGAACACAACATCCTTATATTATTTTTATGTGGTGCTGAGGATGGAACCCAGTGCCCGGTGCATGCCAGGCGAGTGCGTTACCGCTTGAGCCACATCCCCAGCCCTAAGGATTCATTTTTAAATATTTTTTTCTCATTAATCAATTTTAGTTTCTTCTACTTCACTAGAATTTCACAGAACCTTTTCAGAAATGAAAGAATCTGGGAGACAGCAAATGCAAATGTGAACAATAAATTGTCTAGTCACACTGTATACAGAATATGGAGGAGCTGAAGTGTGACCAGTCAGTCTTTCAGTCTTCTCTAATGTTTACTACTTCAAAGTAAATAATTTTCAATTTTGATGTACATGGATGATAAAGATGAAATGGGATTGGAGAAGAGAGGTGACATTAGAAGAGGATGGAGTTTTCATGGTGCACCCTAATCAACTGCCTTAGTACTTTTAGCAGAATGCAGAAACTAAAATGTTTAAAACACACACACAGTCACTGAACCCTTACAATCCTGGGGTCTAAACTACAATTCTAGGGCTAGGAGTGTAGTTCAGTAGCAGAATACTTGCTTTGAATGTGTGAGGCCCAGAGTTTGATTCCTAGCAACAAAGTCTAGAATTCTAGAGAGAATGCCAAAAATATTTGCTTCTTGAAATATCCCAGTGAAAGCATTTTGAGTAGTATAGAATATCTTCCTGAGAAGAAATAATTTTAAATACCTTTCTACCTAAATAGAAGTTACATGGTGACAGATTTTCACACCAAGTCTTAAGAAAATTTGTAACACAAAAGACAACAGTTAATAATATCTAAAATTCATATATCCTAAAAAACTATATTTTTGTTTTCATCTTTTTTTTCTGTCCAGATGATATAAATATTTTCATTTTGTGGGCTAAAATGCACTAAGAATATAGTTTTGGTATAGTTCACAAGAAATTACAAGTATAACAATGGTAATCCAAAGAGATAATGAGAAACACTCATATTTCCTATATGTTTTGTTTTATTTGTTTCAATACAATGTTTGTCACTCTACAAAAATGTTATTATAGCATATTCCTGATTAGAAACAGAAATATGAAACTAATAAACATCATTTTACCTATCATTCAGGGAGATTTATACATAGAGTTAATAATAAATTGCACATGTAAACACATAAATGTGTATGTATGTATGTTATAAATATTACATAAACCTATATGTATGTGTGTGTTGTGTTCAGGTTTTGAATGGTTTATTCTACCCCAAAGTTGACTATTTTATATCAGTTATCATTTAGTTTAATTTCCATGCTATTTGAAACTGGATAAATTAGAAGATTCTAACTATTTGAAAATGGAGTAAAGAATATTCCAGTAATGACACACATTATGTGCAATGGTCCTGAGTTTCAACAGAACTTCACTGGTTTCGTAATTGCCTGGGAGTCTTGGTTTCATTGTCCCAGCTCAGCAAGGAATCGAAGAGCAGGACACAAAGATCACAAGCAAGCAGCATTTTTATAGCAAAAGCGACAATAATAGACTTATCTAAAGAGAAAGGGCCCCGGAGACAGAAGTCCACCAGGGAAGCTTTTTCTTGTTCTTTGTATAGTCCCTGGAATTTTCTTCTTTCCATCCCCATCACCCCAATTGTTCATTGAGTATCTACCCTATGTATATGCATGTATTTTATTTTTTTTATTGGGTCCTCCCCTTAGAAGCAAGAGTATGATTGAGTTCCCTACTTGTGTCCATGAGCACTTTCATCAACTAGGAAGTTGACCTCATTGGAAGACCCTCTCCATGCTCCATTATTCTGCTCCTGACTTCCTCACTCACTATCTTTCCCTGCCTATACCCCTCTACGACTCCCCCAGTTCCAAGAGTTCAAAGATTATCCGATTGCCTGACAAAACTAATGTGAATGAAAGATGAGTGTAAACTGACTTTTGGTTCAAATCAAAAGGATAATCCATCTGAGATACAGTTATAATAAAATCAAAGTACTTAATGTGGTTTTGGTTTTCATTGCAGTGCTGCCACCAAAAAGTTTAACCTGCAGGAAAATGTTATGACATTGGGTGATAAAATGAATTGATATGTAAGATAAATAGAGGTAAGAAAAATGTTTAGAGGCCACTGGAAGAGATGATGGCGAATATCAGATTTTTAAAAAAGTAGATGAACAGAGATATATTTTGAACATCAGACCAACAGGAGTGTTGATTGATTCTTTTGAAAAGATCATAAATGAAGACAAAGACACCAGAGAAGGACTCTGGGATGGGTAAATTAATTATAGGGACATCAGCAGACAGTGGGTCTTTAAATATAAGCTCATGATATCATCTTGGGTAGAATGTTAAGGAACAAAAGAAGAGACCTCACGTTAGTACCCTAGGAACGCAAGTAAGTGAAAACACTATATAGAAGAACAAATAAAGCAATAGAGACCAAGAAAAGTTCTTGTAAATAATGTAAGGAAAAGAAGGAATACTAGTACAAATTATGCTTTGCCTACCCTCCAAACACAACCTTCACAAACCATTTTCAAGGAAGAAGAGATGCATTAACACTGTATCACAATTTCTGCAAGATTAAGTGAGGTGAAGATAGGTGTATGTACACTCAACTTGACAAGTCTTTTATTATTGACTATAGTACAGGCAGAAACCAGACAAGGATTGAGTAGCAACTACAGCTGCAACTTTTGGGAGAAATGGGTGGTGGTGATGATGATGTAGGAGCAAGACCAATGTTTGCATCGTTTTATTTTGGATTGGTTTTATTCCTATGTGCTGTATTAGTGAGAGGTGGTAAATAATAATGTTGATAAAAATAATTCAAATAGAACTTGATGATAAATAGATGATTAATAAAGACTTTGAGAATGGGGATGGCATGGGTTATGAGCAAAAACAGAAGACTCTAAGAGAATAAATGGAGTTTTTAGAATTATAAGAATAGGTGAGATAGAGAAAACAGAGATGACACATAGACATGTTTGTCAGCCAAGTTGCATTTCTGCTGAAACTAAACACCATATCCACTCAGGGACTTGTGTTATGCATAAACAATGCATTCCTCCTGTTTGGAGGGTCATTCTATAGATTGGATATAATTAAGAAGCTATTTCTTTTACCTTTGAAAAATGGCAATTTAGCAGCAAATGTATTTGTGGAAAAATGAACTATAGTTTTGTAGATTTTAGATGATGGATTAGAAGAAGGCTGCATTTCCAGTTTCTCTGTGGCTCAGAATTCAAGTGAGGAAAATACTTCTTCTCAGTGAGATAGATGAAAGAGAAAATTCACTGAAATTTAATATCAGTCAGAGACTCTTAGACACTCAAAAATTTGGGTACATCCATCAAAGAAAAAGAAAGATTACATTGGAGCCAAGCTGGTTGCTACAGCAGCAGTGGCACTTGTTCACTGTCCAGGGGACAGATGACATAGCGGAGAGAGAAACACAAAGGGCAAATTTGGCACAGAAAAACCTATAGAACAGAAAAGCAGCCTGGATTTTTCAGATCCAGAGGCTGCACAGCAAACTGGTATTTGAAAAGGGCTCTGTGTTTCTCAAATGGCAAGCAGAGAGATGAGGCAGTGAGCTATCTTAAGGAGACCACATTACAGCTTTCTGCTATGGGAGCCCAAAAGATTACAGAAGATATTTTCTTATTGTCCCATGTGGCATAGGGCATACCTGGAAGAACATGAGTGACACACGAACAGATAAGATTGTACCCAGGGGATTAGAGTCAGAAATAAGTGTGTGCCACTTACTTCTCCTTTGAGTCTGGTGGCTCATGTGACCGTATGTAGAGGATCAGAAAACTGGATTTACGGGCATGAGTATTTTGAGAGATTAAGCCTGAGAAGGCTTCACTTATGGGCATGGGATATGAGGGTCTTGTGGAGGACTGGCTCCACTGTCCTCTAACTAGAATTCTCAGGAAGCTCTTGAAATCCAGACTCAATGCCAAGATCAGCATCTGCTCATCCCCAGGGATGTGTTGATCTAATCTCTCCATAGCAGATGCCACCCCACAAAGTCCCTGAGGCCTGATTAGAGCTAAACCCAGTTATCAGAATTTCCCACTTAGAACTCTTTACCAGACCTGCTCTTGGAGTGCATCAATCTGTCAATCCACTCAAAACTCCAATCAATAGTATTTCCCATTCCATCCTACCTTAAAACTTGTGAGATGGGATGTTGAAAATTTTTCATTCAGCTTTAGTATTAAGCCTTTCCAGTTAAAAGCATGTTGAGCATCACAAAAAGAGGAAGGGTTCAATATCTCCCAGCTCTTGCTTTCTCAGTAGATAGCCCTAGAATAAACTGAAAAGAGGACAGTTGGCCATAGCAATCATTGTCCACTTTCAAAAGTTCTAACCACCTCAATGGACACAATTCTTTCATTTTTCATTAAGAATCTCCTTTCTCTCTCCTCCCCCCTCTCATTCTCTGATGGTCCCGCAGTGCTGATGGGTTCATGGATATATCTACACATACATATTTGTTTATTTTATTCTCATTTTTAGCATTTTTGAATAATTGTTATTTTTTCTTGTCTTTGAGGGTTAGAGGTTTTTGCTTCTCATTTTTTTGTTTTGTTTTGTTTCTCATTTCTCCTTATCTTTCTCTCCTTTCTTCTTCCTCTAACACTAAATTCTCTCTCTATCTCACATTATTTACTTTTTTAAATCTTTTTTTACTCCTTCTTTGTAGCCATCATTTGCTGCATCTAATTTGCTTTCTCTTGGTTCACATTTTGAATGTCTCCAATGTTCTCTAAGCGCCAAATCACATTCTTTTATTTGAATGAATTAGATTTTATCATACTTTAAAAATATTTGATTTCCATAACTCTTGTCCCACTCTTCATGTTGCAGTTATTAACACTACAGATGTCATTCCTTCTATTTACTCTTATTTATTTAATTGCAGATCTAGTTCATGAATATTTATTGCTTTTGGCAATCATTGACCTCACCATTTCTTTTTTTGTGGTTATCATTATTGCAAATGTCATAGTAGGCACTAGATATTTATTTTAATACTGTATATTGTTTGGTTATTTTGTTGCTATTGTTTTTCTCATTTTCTGAGCTTCTGGGTACTCCACATGTTCAGAGGATAGAAGCTCTCCTTCTGAGCTAAACTTGGCCAGAAGATAGTTAACCTTTATTTACAAAAAAAATTAGTCACACACAAACTTCAGCAATATTTTATTGCAAAGAATGGAAGAGACATTTACCCTCAAAAAAAAAAAAAAAAAAACAGACCCCAAGTATGAATGGCTAGGGGAGTCTTCAGGTCACACTAATGTACATCCACTCTGGTACCACATCCACAAGGGGACACAATTTAGTTCACACTAGAATGCTTTGACAAGATAGTGATGTGTCTTAAAAGATACCCACATAAAAGTGGAAGAGAAATCCTAATCAATAGATATATAAACCACAACATAGGAATACAAGAAATAAAAGTAATAATAATAATAAACAAGATAATATTAGGCCTACTAAAGTTCATAGCTCAATAGCAACTGATTCCAAGTATTTTAAAATTGATGATGAAGAAAAAGATAATGAAATCAAACAATGACTATAAAAATGATTAATGAGTTATCAGACAACACACACAAAAAATGAATTAATTAAGAAAATAAGTACAGGATATGAAAGAGA